>NW_012130067.1:72208-75062 GCF_000143395.1 Atta cephalotes | reverse complement strand
CATTTTGTAACATTCATTATGAAACACAGCCGATATTTAAAATCATTTTTTTTCTTAACGCCACAACAAGATTATATGATATAATCATATTATAAATATATTATTGTAAATTAATTTAATTATAATATCATTCGCACTTGTAATTTTTCACTTCCATAAGTATCGGGACATCGTATTTTTATTATGCTCATAAGCAATCGCGCGTATTTGTGCGAGATGAAAATACGAGAGGCCAGAAAGGTCGACAAAGATACGATCGACATCTAAGTAAGTTGCAAGTATCCGAAATTATCGAATAAAGGTTGAACTAATCAAGCTTTGAGTAGGCTTAATCAATGGCTTTGATTTCAAATATATAAAAAAAGTTTTTATTTCTTATCTTACAAGCGAAGATACCGTGATACAAAGTACAAAATATTTATACATTAACAATAAGATATATCGTCGTTCAAAATATGTTGCTTTTTTTATATTTTCATATTATTCTTTTCTTTCTTTTGCATCTATAACTTTCTCTATAATTTTTCCTGCTTCGAGCTATTAGCCGATTTGACATTTTGAATGTCATATTTTGCGCGTTGTATTATATGCAGTATATATTTGCTGAGAAAAATGTTCTGGTTGCATCAATAAGAAGAATAAACTAAATGAATTTATATTATTCTAGTAGTATTCTAGTTATATCGTAATTTCTGTTTATCTAGATTTGAAATGTTTGCTAGAGATTTAACTATAATATGTCTGATTAGAATTCCAGTAGATTCAACTGAGAATATTAAATCTATTACAATTCCAATTAATTCAACAAGACCTTTTATCCAGTGAGTGATATATTAAAATATTTTATATTATAAGCATATAAAAAAATAACTTAAAACTCTCGAAAATTAAAAATTATAACAATCAAAAAACAATACTATAATGAAAATAAATAGTACGGTAGTATCTATAGAATGTAAGATAATATTTTTTAATTTAATAGCAACTTTCATATATGTTTCGACTACCACGCTTTGAGCCATTATTCAGTGAAACAATTCTCCATAAATATAACTATTAGTTATTACAAATATATTACAAGTGCATGGTAAAGCGTACAAAATTTGACATTTGAATTGTCGAATCAGGACTTGATCGATTCATCCATTATTGAGATCCTAATCTTATACTCGTAATTGTGCAATATCGCATTATACACATACACTTGGCGCGAGATCACGTCTCTTAAAAAAAGTAATTGTAAATACAACAGTTATTTTCAAGAGGAGTACGTATACTTCGAGTTTTTTTTTAAATACTTTTTAAATACCCAGGAAAAATGTTTCATATACATATAATTATATGTGTATATAATTATATAAAATTACATATAATTATATAAAAATGAACATATTATATATACAATTATATATAATTATATGTAAAATATGTCCATATATATAACATTTTTTTCTGGGTAACACTATGGAGAAGTCAAAAATATGAAATACTGTGTGTGATAGTTCATATTTTATATGTCTAGTATTAAATATAAAACATTCCATTTTTGTTAAAAAAATATCGTATGTAAAAAAAATCATGGTTTTTTCGTAGAAAGAAAACGTGATCTTAGAATATTTTTAATTTTTCATTAAATTAATTGTTTCCACGTCATACATTATATGTTGTGTATCTCTTTTTAAACTAATATTTGAATAATTTTTTGCACATTTGCATGTTACTGTTTTTTTGTCTTTATCTTTTTTTAATATAAATAAACTTTATCTTTTTTTTAATATAAATAAACATGTAAATAAATAATTACATTAGTTATTTAAACCATTTTATATTTAAGATGTCTAACAATGTTTCCTGTATACGAACTAGTTGTTTTTTTATAAACTATTAAAGACAACAATGAAATGTTTATAATTTGTCGGAACTCTTAATGTTATATAGAAATATCACATTATAAAATAATATTTAGAAATATTTGCTTATTCCATTTATTTTATTTTAAATATATTTATTTATGTACTTTATTTCGAATTAAATTTGAAATTAAATTTGAAATAGCAATGTATCGATATTTCGTATAACAGTATTGCAATCATTACTATCATTACTATTTTCTCGGCAAAGCATGTGTTATTATCAAAGAAGCGATTTGTCTAAACTACGTTTTTAATTCCTAATTCTGTTTCTAAAAAGTTCTTAACTTAATATGATTATATTTAGTTTATCAATACTGAATGAAACTGTGAATAATAAGAATAAAATCAACTAGAAAGAATGTAACGAAAGAAAATGGAACTTATTGTTTTGTTACTATAAACTTCTTTTTGAATTTATTGAATTTCTTATATTTAATATATATCTTTATGTTATGTTTTATTATCTATATAAAATTTTTAAGTAATATTTAAAAACTTTTATAGTTAAAGTGAAAAATAAATTGAAATAATTGTTATATATCTACATGTTACATGTATAATTAGTTTTTTGCATAAAGAGTCGCATTAATGTTGGGTTGAATGTCGCAACGAATGAAGTATATTTATGCTATTAACAAGCATAGATACATTATTCCATTTAGAAATATTATTACTTTCTTATTTGTAAATACTCTGAGAAGGTATTAAAAGAAAGAAATATATTACGTTGGTAAAACCATTTTATGTAAAAATTTACGCAACGTAATTTATTAACCTTGATATATCCAAGGTACAAATTTGCAACTTTTGTTTTGTCACAACAACTTTGCAAAGTTATGTAGAAAAATATTTGTTATTATCAAATATGCAATAAAGAAATCAAAGAACAAATGAAGGTTTATTTTTCTTTACAAATATTTAAAGCATATATATTTATACGC
>NW_012130067.1:65195-68983 GCF_000143395.1 Atta cephalotes | reverse complement strand
TATATATATATATATATATATATATATATATATATATAAATTATTAGTTATTAATATTTAAGATAACTACGTATCAGATCAAAAAAATCTGTTTGAAATGGAGTTCTTCTCTCATCTATTATATTAATATACAATTTGTTCCGGATTCTTTAAGTATCTTGAAAAGTAAGCATTTCTGACAAAAATGTTTCATACAAAAGTTATAGAGTTTAAAATGATTTATTTATTGATCTTATTAGTTTGATCTTTAATGGCATCAAGGTCAGATCAAAATCAAATCGATTTTTTAAAATAAAACATCTTATTTTTAAATTCAGAATCTAGTAACTAGTATTAAAAGCTTTTTAAAACGTTATAATAAGTTTCTTTTTGATCAGTACTTTTTGAGTTATAAAAAACTTGAAAGTTATAATACCGCTGGCATTAGCATTATCTAAAGTGTATCGCGTGGAGGTTGCTCGATCGGATTTATAAGATTTATAAGTTTTATTAATGCATTAATAATTAATTATTAATTCTAATATGTTTATACATATCACTATATCTAATTAATATTGTAATCTTAAGATTACGACATATTTTGAAATATGTTATATATTTCCTAAGTTTGATACAAACTTTGAGATTTTGAGCCTGATTCGGTATTGAGTTATACGAATGTTCATGGGAATACAACGCAAATTCTCTCTCGTTTAAATGGAATTACTTTTATCGTGACGGAGAAGCCGACGGTGATTTGATTCACAATCGTTCATGCGAGTCGTGATCAGGAAGGCTCGTTCGTGTATTTGCCTGATGTCAGAGTTGATCGCATTTTCCGGCATTACGCCGGTATAATTCCTTCCTTTTTTCTTTGCCTTTTTACACATCAATCATCAACCGTGATTGACGAGTGATATCATTAATGGTTTAAGACTCCCTTCCTTTCTTTATCCATCTTTCGCCCTTCCTTACGACGGCGCGTGCGATCTACTGTGAAAATCTCATTAGTAGTTATTCCCATTTCATATAGATTTAGAATTCTGCATTTAACATATTTGTTCAAATACACAGCTATTGTACTGTACTGTTTGATTCTCTTTTTATATGACTTTGTCTCATCTATTTGAACCTTTTAAAAAATTATGATTAAATAATTTTTATATCATTTTCTATTATGAGAATTTAACATTAAATGATGAAAATATCACTTTAAATTTCTTTCAGTGAAATCCCACTCCAAGAAAATACAACCACCTTTGAAAAAAAAAAAATAAAAATATTTCACTTCTTGAAAAAGAGTGATAATTTTCATTTTTGGAGATTTAATCTCACTTCTTTTTCGGAGTGAGATTTCACTCTGTTAAAGTGAAATTTCATTTTAAAAAGAGAAAATTGTCGTAAAAGTATTTTTCAAAAAGTAAAATATTTTCTATTTTTTCAAAGGTGATATTTTTGTATTTTACATTTTTTAATGATACGATTTAGCAATAGACTATAGATACAAGCACAATTTTTAATAATGACCTCTTAATGTAAAGGAGTACAAGGACAATAGACACGCACAGTGCAACGTATTACCGAGAAGATATGAAAAAGAAACAAGGAAAATAATTTTAAGAGTAACATTATTTTATGAGTACTTAATAAAATTTTGTTTTACTTCTTTTTGATGAATAATAAACAAAAACGAAAAATAGATCAATTTTCTGCGATTGATTTTATCCCTTCAAAATGAAATCGAGCAGTAAAAATATAACTTATTATACATCAAGACATTCTTTACATATTGCCAAAGTTTCACAATTTTTTTAAGTTTTCACAAATTAAGGCTTTTTCCTTGTTAGTAATTTTTGATTAACAATCATATATATATATAATAGATAACTATCTAAACATGATGTGTCTGGATTAAATAAAGAGATGAAATTAATATGCTATGATGAAACTAATATACTTTCTAAAAATTTTTAGAGTGAATCTCTGAAGAGTGAAATTTCATTCTTAAAAATTGAAAATTAATCTGTTCTTTTTTAAGACTGGCTCAGTTTTCACTATTTAGAGTGAGATTTGATTCCAAAAAGAATTTGAAGAGTAACTTCATATAATAGCTGGTCTTAGCGAATTTTATTATGTATCGGGGAAAGAGGTTGCTCAAAACATGAAATGTGATAGCAATGATTATGTGTTGGTAGGATATGGTAGCGGAAAAGGGATCTCGCGTCGTCGCGTCATGAGGTAGTTCCTATGGAGAGAACTCTATTCAGTTTGCGGGGCAATCCAGTTGTGCGCACCTCGCGCACCTCTCCCAGTAGCGATTGATGTGCTTGGCATCATAGCTCCGCCTACTTGCGATACAACTTTTAGCTCTCGGGCCAATCCGACGACCGGTCGTTACTAACTATCGTCTGTACCTTGTCTAATTTCTTTCTCTCTCTTTCACTTGCTGCTTTTACATCTTTGTTTTGGTCTTATAGATGCTTGCTCAATTCAATATTGAGCATCAAAATTATTCAATATAGCATGTTTTCGTATAAACTAAAAGCAAGAATTGTGAAGTTAACTTTATCATAATTGTAATATGAAAACTTTTTAATTAAATGATCATTCAATTATGTATATTGCAATATAAAATTAGAAATAGGGAATTGTAGAATATATTTTCTTATGTTATTATATGTTAAAATAAATTTATTTCATTATATGTTGTATATGCATATTTATTATATTATACTTCACTAGCAATAAAAATTAATGATATTTTTAATAGCTATATTATTTATCATTATTTTGCTACAAGATTCATACATTTGCATAAATTAATTCTGCGGCTTACGATCGACTTAATCTTGTATACGACGCTAAGGTTAAATGTTTCGGCAATGATTTACATAGGCGGGAAGGGCGTGGGTGATATTATCGATGTTACATTTATCACCGATACGATGTTCACAGAGTGACCAGCGCATATCATCTATTGCATCACACAAGTGCAATAATACATTTTCAACATATGTATGTTTTTAGACATGAAGACAATTTGTTACTTGAGTGCAATATTGAAATATTTTTAAATAATGAGATTTTGGGATAATGTAGTAATTTTTATATTCATAATGATAAACCTAATAAATATTAATAACATAAATAAAATAGAAATATAACTATTCGACTATTTATGTTAAAGATAGAAAATTTAAATTTGTTGTGTCTCCCAATTAATTGTAAATTAAAGAAGTCACAGGATATTACAGATATACAAAGGTATCGTAATATTAAATTAGAGTAATGAATTATTAGCAGGTTGAATATGTATAAAAAGTATATGATGAAACTGTGAAAGATGTGCGTATATACGTATATGCATACTTGTTCAAATTTAGAAGCAGTTGGAAATTTATTAAAAAATACAGTAATTCAATTATAAAAATTTAATTATTATAAAATCATAACTTATAATAATTTTAACTCTTTATTAATAAAATTAATTATTAGTAATATATGAACTTTATTATATTAGAGATTCATTAAAATATCCACTCTTATTTTTAACTACCGTCATACAAGTTTAAGGCATCTTACTGAATTTATAATTCTTAATTATTATTGAATATTTTTAGTAACACAGTAAAAAATAACAATAAAAAATTATAATATTCTTCTTACAATGTTACACTCTGATTAATAAACAAGTAATAAATATGACAATGCATCATATACACATATATGTGTGTGTGTGTGTGTGTGTGTGTGTGTGTGTGTGTGTGTGTGTGTGTGTGTGTGTGTGTGTGTGTGTGTGTGTGTGTGTG
>NW_012130067.1:57183-63854 GCF_000143395.1 Atta cephalotes | reverse complement strand
CCTACCTTCCGTGTCGTCGTCGTCGTAGTACTACTATAGTTTATAATATTATTATTATAATAATAATAATAAGAATATATATATATATATATATATATATATATATATATATATGTGTGTATATCGAGGAATCAGAGGTGTGTAAGTAACATTATTTCAATGTAATACAATTCTTAAAAATAATAAATATTTATTACATCAAGGAATCAAATTAATAATGTTGATAATTGCTGGTACATCGGCAAGGGAACCAAGAGATTCTTCTAAGAATACTACTATATTTTCTTTTAGAAAAAATAAAGAACCAACAAATCAACATAAAATGATCAAAAGTCAACATAAGAAAACAAAATGATAATATTGTATGAGATATTTTTTTCCCATTGTTTCACGAAGCATCAATTTATATTTTATCCAAATAAAACTATGACGTAAGTATATGTACATGGCCATGGCGAGAAATTTATATGTTTATATTCACTGATGAGAACTACTACTTAAAGGTCGAAGTGTTTAATTAGATATTTAAACAATGTATGTATATTATATAATAAATTAGCATTATAAAAACTAGTTTTGGTCCTCTCTGAGTCCTCTTTGAGTCCGATAAAAAATACACATATTTTCTCTTAAAATTGTGAACTACTTTTTGAACTGAAAAAAAATTAATAAATTTATGACACTAGCCATCTTGAATTCTCAGAAAATCTTTCCATAAATTTAATTTCCAATTATTTCTTCTTTTTCAAAATTAATTTCTTGTGAATACTTATTAAGCATAATCCGTTTAAGTAGTTTTAATTATTTTTGCTTTTTAAGATTTAGGAGGATTATGATCTCCCTTGCTCTCTTTGGCTATGCCCATGATAACAATAATGAAATTACAAAAATAAAAGAAGAAAATATTATATGTATATTAAAATATTATTATATAAATATATTAGATATTATATATAGAATCTTTATTTAATTAGATGAAGAAATTCTATACTATAAATGGCATATGATGCACAGTATCGATCACAAGATCCAACGCTTTTTTCCTGTAAAAAAAACTGAATTTACGGTTCACATTACCCAGCCTCTTTCCCGAGTTCTTAGGGTTCTGACGCAAACTGCCCCTGCCGTTAACGCGCATCCCACAAAGTTGTACGTGATTAGCATGACAACTGCCCCGGAGAGTCAGTCCGATAGTTTGTTACTCCTCTGTCCGCATTATATGTAGGGTAAGCGCCAGCAGTCCAAGTCCGAGGGTAGTCGACTGTTAGGCAGTATTTTTTATCTAGTCACGGTCAACTGGCTGATCGGCTCGTCTGCCCATTATTAGCGCAGCACACAGCGATGCGCGGGAAAATTGTCGTACACGTCATGACTCCATTGTGAGGAGTGTGTTTGGATACATGTGCAAGTCTTTCCTTACGGCCCATATACATATATATATAAGGTCAGTAGCTTATGGGCCACCTAGCCTCGGAGCAATAGCTTGCTCCCGAAGGGTGGACAGCATCACATCGCGCCCCTTCTCTTTCTCCCGGAGGTCTTATCTTTTTAGTATTATTGCGCGATCGCCATAGTGGCCAACCCCTGGAGGACTGATGGACCGATGGATGGTTGAAGACACAAAGAGAGAGAGAGGGAGGGGGGGGAGGGGGAGGGGGAGGAGGGGGGAGGGAGTGAGAGTGAGCCAGAAGAAAAACCGAAAGACTGCGAAGAAAACGACTAGCGATCTGTGTGAATCGTCACTATTTCGCTACAAAAATCTCTTATTAGCATAAAGACGCGATAAAGTTTGTGTCATTCGCAACTGGACCACTGGATTTGCCAGACTTTCCATTGATATTTTCTGCTTTTTTGTTTAATAAATTTTCTGTTTACATTTAAACTGTATATTCGCACAATACAAAATTAATTAAATGCAAGTTTGTAAGCTTGCTGGATTCTTATCATTTTTATATATATATATTTTAATTTTCATGATTTTGATTTCCCTTTTCATATATCAAGCGTTATGCAGCGCCAAGTGCAAAAATACAAAACGAGCTTGATCGCTTGACGTATAAACATCGTATATGTTCGTATCGTTGTCAATTCGTGACATTACCATTAATTTTATCTGGAGTTTTGATATCAACAAATTTTAGATTAAAATTACTCAACTAAATTACAAAACTAAAATCGTAATCAAAAATTTAAAAAACACTTTTATTATATAATGTCATCGATATCTTTCAATTGCGACCAATCTAAATAAAATTGGAGCGGACGATATCGAAATCTGGATATTTATCATGAAACATATTGAAATGAATTCCGATTGGAATTATTTCGTTTTCCCTAAAAGACACAATAAAAATCTAAGAAATTGAATAATTCTGATCGGAATCCATCCCGATTTTTTCATGATAGATGCCTAGGAGTCGAAAAGAGATCATTTCAGATTTTCAGATTTTTTTTCAGTCATACGTGTGACACATATGACATGTAAAGCGTTTTATCCATTAAACTGTCTTTCAATGCCTTCATTCAATTAATATTATATATTATAATTAGCAATATAAGTGAATAATTAATGCACATACATATGTAATAATTATCAATGAGATAAACAGAGATAAAGAAAGAGGAGGCGAGAGAGAGACGATGGACGACACAATGACAACGATGATGACGGCGAGTAATTCCGGGTGAACGCCGGGTGATTCCGAGCGAAGAGGAACGATGCCGAGCATTGACGACATTGTTTTCTCAAAAATTTACAAAAAGCATTGAAATCTCTAAAAAAAAATCTCTTCAAAAAGAAAAAATATACTCCAAATGCATAAAAAAGATATCAAGATTACATTCCTTTTAATGGATTCGAAATAAATGCAATTAGCCAAGTATTTCATAACGCAAGATACATAAGATATTGAACATAAGAAATTGAAAGTAAGCCTGTTCTTTTTGGCAGAACTTTTGCATCAGTTCGTCTTTCTTCTCCTTCTTTCCTCCTGAAAAGAAAGCTAAAAAGAACAAGCCTAGTGACTAAAATGATCAACTAGATTATAGTGAAGTGTGTAAACAACTGTACAGTGTATAGAACCATTACTGATATAAAAATGTAGAGAAAAGATTTCTCTGTCATATTAATACATTTTAATCAAAATAATTAATTGTTTAAAATCTAAATTATAAAAACTGTATCGACAAGCTCTGATCTTTCCTAATCATTTTATGTAAGTGATACATGATTGTGCTACTTACAACATTAACAAATCAATTGACACTAGTTTTATTAATATTAACAGTAAAAGGTTAATATTAACAGTAAAATCATAAAATGATATTATAATATAACATAAAGGCATATAACAGAATTATTCGTACAAATTACTTCTATTCCTTCTGTTTTTCTGACATCTGCGACGTATATACCGGAGTTACTCTAAATCCTTGAGTTTTTTACAGCATTAATTTTTTTTTTATGTACATATCTTTTACAATTTCGAAATCTTTTTAAAATCTATCTTTAAGAAATGAATTATATTATACAATTTCAATTTTGTCGAAACTTTTATTTCAATGCTTTTGCTCTCTTTTATTCTGGGATTATGCATTTCGAAATTTGTTAATTCGTAACATTTCACGCAATGCATAAAAAAATTGTACTATAAATAATTATTGATATCAACGTTTGAAAAATTATGGAAACGTTGTGTGCGGAATTCGATCCAATGTAGGAGCTGGCCAATATCAAGGGTACATAAATGTTTTACATGCAATAAGGCGTTCGTCCAGGCTGGACGAAACTGCCCGCAGTCGGATTTTATTACTCGACCGCAAAGAGGCTCGCGGAATAGAAGGAAAAATAACAGGCAGAAAATAGAAGTGTTAAGAATATTTTCATATAAATGTGTAGAAAAATGCTTCTATTTTGTCTACATTTACAGTCCATTTATATTTGTTTGATTTTCATGACATATACAAACTGTGATAGATAAAGATTCTCAAATTCTACACTGTTCATTAATGTATAAAAAATGTATATTAAGAAAAGAATAAAAGAAAAAAAAACAATGCATGCAGATCGCAAATGAATAATTAAATTACTATTGAATAATTAAATATAATTATAAGCACAATTCTGACAACTTCAGTGATAATTTTTGTTAATCGTGTTTTTATAAAAAAAAACAAGGCAAAAACTTGCAAAGGAAATTTTACCGCTCCTATTAGTATTTTTATTTATCTATCTTTAAATAAAATATTCTAAATAATTAAAAAAAAATATCTGTACAGGCAATTTAAGTATGTTATCTTTTTCCTAGAACAGAAATGTGAAACGTGAAAATTTCTATCATTGAAATTAATAGAAAATTTTTCATTTTTCACACTTTGCTGTAGAGAAATAATCAGTATCTTAATGCATACGTTTGGTATTGATGACATATGTATTGTATGTATTAACAATGGAGAATTGATTTTTAATCCTTTTCTTGCAGTTTTTTCTTTAATTTTTAGAGTCCTTTTTAATACAATATAATTACAGTGCGACTATTGTAGACGAGGCTTTATATCTCTGGCACATCAATTCGATCCGTGACGCGATACGTCACATGAGACGCACAATCCAATCAATGTACTGCTTTTCCAGAAGAGTTGTACGTTGATTGAATTTCGCGGGTCGCATCATGAATCACTGATGTGTGACATAAGAATTAATATTCGCGCGTTTTATGCAAAGTATTTTTTTTAATTGTGTACACAATTTGTAAAATATGAATGTCGTAAATAAATGTATAACAGTAAATAAATGAGTAACACATGTAAATACATGCATATGTGCGCTCACGTATATAACGCATACGATTTATGGCGGTCAGTTTATTGATATGGGCAGCCTTTTTTGCCTTGATCCTTCGCCTTCATGACTCTCACTGAAACCGTTTCTTAGCCTTCGCGTATATGTGTAGAGACTTATAAGAGACATATAACTTCTTTACATTCAGTGACACGTAGACATCCAGATCGGCTGAACTTCGAGCAGTGTTGTCTCTTATGCGCTAAATCTTTAATATTCTATTTAATATCCGCTTCGCCCCTTTCTTTCCAGCATCCGGCCACGCGAGCCATTGCTTGCGAACATATAAATCAAACAGAAGATATTAGTCATTTTTTGCTAGTGCGGCAGCCCTGACATTCGATCGGGACCTCCATAATTGTTTTTCCGGATTATAAATTTCGCTTTTTACCCCTCCCGATGGCGAAACCGATTTCTTCGTATGAGAGATAAACGTTTTATTCAAACCTATTCATTTTTCGAAAGTGTTCTTACACGTTTGAACTTTTTATAAACTTTTGTAAAACTTATCCTATAATCAATCTTTTGAATTTATATATAAATATAAATTAAAGTTATTAAATCATAAAATATATATTATATGAAAAAATAGCCAAGATAAATATAATACACACACGCTTGCACGCTCGCATGCATGCGCACACACTCATATATATATATATATATATATATATATATATATATATATATAAATTATATTATATTTACTCTTACTATTTGGTATAACAGTAGAATTCTGCCAGTAACTCACTGTCAGTTAAACAATTAAAATATAAAAAATAACATTATAATTAATTATAATAATTTAAAATTATAATTATAATAAATAATAAAAAAGTGATTCATTCAAAATTTCTTTATAACATTTTCTTAAATTCAGCTTCTTATAGAACAGCGAAAGTAAATATAATTTATATACATAAATTTATTTTTGCTATTTTTTAAATACAATAAATTTTAATAAGCGTAATTTATTTTTTTAATTTTGCAGCACATTTAAATAATTTACCTTTTATAGATTTAATTTTTACAATTAAAATGTTTAAAAACAAATAAAAGGTAAACCTTTTTATTTAATCAGATCCATTTATTTATTTTTTGACAGCGTTTTTGCGCATTTAAATTTTCTCTATAATCAATCTCTTGAATTTATATATAGATATAAATTAAACAACAAAATCCTGAATTAACAAATATTTCAATAATTAATGTGACATTAATAATTACTATATCGGAGCCATTTATTTGCAAATATAAAATGCGGAAAATTAAACGCAATAATCTGATGACATCAATAAAACTCACATGGTAGGGCCATTTTAGAAATAGTCTGTAATCGTCTATCATTGCATAACAGACGCCTCAAATTTATATTAGAGCGAAAGAGTAAATAATATTTATAGGATATTCTCTTTCCCCTTTTCTGCCCTCGTTTTCTTCTCGTCTCCTCGCGGCTTCTTAACAGGGAGACTATATCCATGATACAGTACCGTTTAAACGAGAGTTCAGGGGTTAAGAGGAGATTTTAGGGTCGCGTTAATTAATACTGTAGCGCTGTGGGCGTCCCCCCTCCAACACACGCGGAACACTGAAGCGCTAACTATAACTTAAGCTGCCATTAATTCACATCAATGTCTTCCTACCGCGCCCGAGGGCTGGTGACTTGCATCCTTGTTGCTGGAACCGTGATAAGAGAGAATAGATATTCTTTCTCTCTCTCTTTTTTTTTCTCTCTATCTCTTTCTCTTAAAGAAGCACACTGTAAGTTTTATATTTCTTCAGTGATACTTGAAATACAAATCAATGACGAAGAAAAATCTCTCTCTCTCTC
>NW_012130067.1:53708-55944 GCF_000143395.1 Atta cephalotes | reverse complement strand
TACTCTCTCTCTCTCTCTCTCTCTCTCTCTCTCTCTCTCTCTCTCTCTCTTTCTCTCTCTCTCTCTCTCTCTCGATGAGTATATCCTTAGTTATAAATTTGAATATCTTTTACTTGGATGGTGGATTTAAAAAAATTGTTTTTTTTCTTGACAAGGACATTTAGGACCAGTTCCACAACTCACGGTTAACTCTTAACCAAGATTATTCATTGTTTCTTTCCGATTCTGAAAAGAGATGAGAAACAAATTGAACCTCAGTTAAGAGTTGACTGTGGAACTGGACCTTAGAAGCTAATAATTTTTAATAATAGCCTTCTCTTGTCATTTTGCAGACGTTTTATAAAATTTGATTATATTTAACGGAATTCTATAAAGATTGTCGTAATATTTTAATAATTTATTATAACATTTTTTATTATAAAGTTATAAGATCAGTTTGTATAACATCATTTGAATGCTTTCATGTTCCTGAGTAAAGAAGATATCTTATTAGTCGAATGTACACTGCCCATTAAGATTGTTGTAGCAATATGATGCAAGAATAAGTGTAGCTATCCGATTCTTGGAAGAAAAACGACAGGGATGGTGATACGCAATATTGCAGGGCGATAAGCAACTTAGGTTTTCGTCACGTACACGTCTCATGTGATCCTTTTAGAATTCAATCTTTGTCATCTTTAAGAACGTAGTAACTGTCATACGGCACTTGTTTATCTTTTTTATCTCTATAAGTCTATCTGTTTTATCTCTCTCAATTGAATTATATCATGTATTGAACTAAGTAATGTTTTGACTATGATAAAATGTGTCGCTTTCATATTTTTTTCACTATCATATATATAAAAAACGTAATTTTTAATAAAATATTGATAGGAAAGATCTTCTCGTAAATTATAAAAGACAGAAATTTATATCAATCATCTAGATTTAATAATATTCTAATTAAAAATTAAAATAGAATTTTTCATCAAGAATTTCTGTAACAAAATTTTAATCTTTGCGCTATTTATATTAATTTAATAATAAATTTATAATTAATAATTAAGTTATATAAGTTATAATGTAAGTTATAATGTATTGTAATATAATGTATTAATTTAAATATTTTTATTTCGCCACTCTGACTTCCATATAAGCAAATTTTCAATCGGAAACTAATAGTGATTCTCTTACTTATCCTGCATTGAGAGAATGTTAATGTTCATATTATATTGCATTATTTATACAAATTTAGATTGAAGAGAGAAATAAATCTAATTAAATATAAAAATTTATTCAAAGGATCTTAGTGTTTAAATATTTCCGTGTGAATTTGTATCTAATTCATATTGCGCGCCGAAATCTGTTTCGATCTTGAAACGCCTAGCGATAATAAATTTCACAGGGAGACTTGAATAAGAATAAATGTGTCCGGCAGTCTTATAAAGGAAAAGATACTATTGACATATATGTCTAGCATCCCGACAATCGTCTCGAAAAAATCCAGTGCGTCTGGATCTTTCCCGTTAGTTAAGCCGATCATTGCCACTGTAACAAGCTGGCTATTGACAGGTCCTCGCCTGCTATTATAGATGTGAGTGTGTTCTAGATACATGAATGTGAGTGTATTCTACAAGATACATAGATATAGCCAAAAGGGATGACCAGGATAAACCACAGTTCGACTATTTTATGTGGTGGTGGTGTTACTACGGGTGCCACATACTAATGGAGCATTACCTTAACTCCCTCTGTCCGAGCTTTCGTCCAGTTAGTTACACCTCGGAGATGTGAAAGAAAGGACAAAAAAAGAGAGGAAAAGAAAAAGAGAAAGTGAATCACCGTATCTTTCGATCCACCTCTCATAGTCGTATTGACAAGAAAGGAGTTGGGCCATCCCGTCATCATTATTGTGCTTTCTTCTCTAGGTTTCGTCCCCGTTTTACTCTCTTTTCGATCTTTCAGAAAACTAGCGTTACAACGTAAATTTTTATTATTATTCGATCATTTGTGTCACACTGGTGAGTTATTTAATTAGTTATGAATAATTTTTATTGTCACAGATATATAAAGTATCACGGGAAAAAATTCTATATACCTATATAATAATTATATAAAATTATACATATATTTATATTTAACTATTTATAAATTATTATATATCATTATACATATAATTATATATTACCATATATACTATAATTATATAAAAATTTCGGGTAAGTTCTACGTCTATATAATATAATTATATATAATT
>NW_012130067.1:44135-45842 GCF_000143395.1 Atta cephalotes | reverse complement strand
AATCTTGCAGGAAGATTGCAACAATGTTGCAATCTTCCTGCAAGATTTAAGGTTGCAGCAAATTTTTTTTTATGGATATAATATCAGATTTTTAATATTATTGGAATATTATTCCTTAATGTATTGTAATTAAATTTAATAACTAATAACAATTAGCAATAACTAATAACAATACATAACGTGTGATAAACATTTGTTTTATAATAAGTCGCTTTTTTCTCATAAATAAAATTTATAAACAATGATTCAATACATAATATAATGTTTTTAATGTAGGTAAATTGTAAACAGTCAAAGCATGTGTCCAAGTTGTTTAAAAAATTATACTTTTATAAGTACTCAACTGTATTACAACAAATGTTGAAAACTTTCAAGTCGATTGTTAAATAAAGTTGAATAATATACATGATATTTCAAGAGACAAAGAGAGAAAGAAGAATTATATGTATATATAAATTTGTGTGTATATTTTCATTAAAAATGTAGTACTAAGTTGAACAAAATAATTTTATAAAGGAGAGTACAATTTTCACTTTTTCACAACTATTCGGAGATTTTATTTTTATATTTTCTTATACATTCTTCTTCATAGAATCCGAAAATTATCATAGTATTCGCTGTATTTAAGGAAAATTGACACATTAAAATAAAAAATAAAATTTTTATTCATATTATTATGAAATCGCTATCGGTTATAATTTTATCATTGAAAAAATAATTCAATAATTTGTCAATCCAAAAAAAAAGAATTTTATATATATATATAATTTCTACTATATCTTTTATAATGTACAACTCTTTCCATACTATTAAAGACATATTTGTACCTGGTATTTTTAGATAAGTATCATTTAAAGTAATTATTAAAATAGAAAAAACTAGATTATATTTTTCTTATTTAATTGAAAAAATATATTAACGCTCATGTTTTAAATATCTTCAATGACAGATGTGTATAAATTTTCATCGCCAAATTGCATCAAAATATCGGATTATTATTCAATTACAAAATTCGGCTTAAAATTATACAAAAATGAAATTCACGAGACAATAACTGATTTCGAAGATAGCAGTGACGGTGATAACAGACTACATGAATTTTAATCGACATTTTATCTGATACACGAGCGAAACTGGAGTGCTGCTGGATCGTGATCAAGTGGACTGCCATGGTAAGGACAATACATGTCAACCGCCAAGCGACAATACATTATCAAACTCATTGAGATGTATTGCTCTTTTGTTTTCTACTACACCTGCCGTATACGTGATCGAGAGATGTGCTATATAAAAATGTGTAAACTCTATTCAATATAACAAAAATATAAAATTTGTAATTAAAAGTTATTATTCTTAATAATTTTAATAATGTCTATTACAGCAAAAATGATATTTGCAAGATGTATTTATTAATATATAGTTTCATATATAATTGTATATGTATAGATATATACATTTTAAATACGATGATAATTTTAGGAATTTTTTATTTAAAATTATCATATACAAATATGTAAATAGTTCACTATTTATAAATTATTATTAAGTATTAATTGTTATAAATTGAGAATATAATTGACTTCTTGTAAAATTGTTAATTTATATTAAAGTTTTTATCACTTTGTGAAATATAATAACGAAAGTAACATAAGTAACAATTAATACGTAAAATTTGTTTTATACATATTCTTTTCTCTCTCTCTCTCT
>NW_012130067.1:36269-44115 GCF_000143395.1 Atta cephalotes | reverse complement strand
TTCTCTCTCTCTCTCTCTCTCTCTCTCTCTCTCTCTCTCTCTCTCTCACATACACACACACACACACACACACACACGCGCGCGCGCGCGCGCGAGCAATGATATTCAATTCCGACCAGTCAAATTTCATGCAATGCATGTTGAAAAAAAATTACAACTATAACTTCAATTAACCTTCAATAACAGTGATATTTTAAATTTGGAATAACTCAGCAAACGAGCATTTTAAAGATTTTATACTTTCATATGAATGTTTCTCCATTGGACTACGACTTAATTTACCCCATGCACCGTCGTAAACTTGAATCTTTGATTATCAATTTTGCACCTTCTCGCTTTGTCTCCCATTTAAAAAGAATGACCATTGCCATTCAAATATTTTTTAAGGACATTTGGCTCATCATTTTACATTTTTAAACATATCATTTTTATCTTTATTATTTATCACGTCACGATCATTTGAAGATTGATGAATTTTTGTTGTACCGCTTTTTATAAGAGAGAGTGTGTATATAATATTACTACATATTATTAATATTATTATTATAGACATACATATGTATGCATATATTAACATAGAATTGCGTGTATTATACATAGGTGTTTTAAATATTTATAATTACATTGAAAATAACAATATATACAATGTATGTACATTATAAAAATGAGTGTTTAATAAAAGCTAAAAATTTTATACTAAAGATGAATAATAAAGAAATAGTCTCCGATTTTTAAAATTTGATACAATGTTTCTTTTTTAGAATATAAACGATATCAGTTATAGATTTCGTAAGCGTTGCCGATTGCCTCCATATTAAATCTGTCTCAAGATTATCGTGCAACTTTAAGACCTCCATACACTCGATGCTCCGACATTTCGGCCCCTCTTCGAGAGATCACGTCAACCCCTATATAGTTATACGATTCAGGACTGCCAAGGGGTAAAATGGTACAGCATTTCCGATAGGATTTACTACCGCAGACATATTTCACGTTCAATCTGAAGACTTCGGTTATCGGCGGACTCGCGCATTTTCTATGTTTCATGTTTGTCTTCGTCCGCCATTCTGTCAACCATCGTTATTGAATTTCGTATAAAATATCAACAATAATATATTAAAGAAAGAATATATTTGATTAATTTTCTAACAATATTTATTAACTCTAGAATTCATGCACAGAATGAGATAAATTAATTGATATAAAGAAATTACATAATTGCTTTTCAAAGAAACAATTGCACATTGCAAACTGTATAATACAATATTTTTTAAAGATTTATCATAACATCGATTGATTCATCTTACTGTGCTATGCATAAAAATATTAACGTACAATTACATCAGTTTACAAAACATATCTTTCTAATTACTTTATTAAAATATTTTTTATAAATTTTGTCTGACAACAAATAATATAGTCCTTAAATTTTTAGATGACGAAAAAAAATTGTCACAAACCAAATTTTACCAGCGCAGTTTTCAAAATAATTGAGGTCTAATGTGTCAAAAATATCTTTTTTATCCTTATCATTTTTGTGTGAAAAAATTTATTTTGAATTACTAATCAGAAATTATAAATGTATTATTCATTTTAATATAAAATGCATTTTTTAAAAGACTATGCCCAGTTTTATAGAAAAATTTGGATTCCGGATGAACAACTTTGAGACTTTGAGACATGCCTACAATTTTAAAGCATCAAAAGAGAATAAAAAGTTTCATAAGTAACTTTATAAGAGAGGTGAGTGCTAGAACTATCCAAAGTTCGCTATTATGATCATGCATCACTAGTCTTATTCAATTCCTGCCTGCGGTGACAACAGTAACGAATTGTTACAAAAACATTGAAGTAATATGTGAAATATTTGGTACAGCTCATTAATCCGATTAAGTTCCTGGTCGCGATCCATGCCGTCATGTCAGAGAAATTCGGATTTGTTTATATAATATAAGTATTTATGGACAAAGATTTCTATTACATTCCAAGTTTTTACAGCGGATAAGTAACTGATATGATCGATTTGTTAATCTAATTGTTACAGAGCAACGTTCAACAATAAATTTCGATTATTTTGAAGATATAAAAGACACTGTTGTGAGACATTGGATTAAGTTAAATAAAAAAATTTCTTGCGATTGTTATAAGCTGCCTCAAATAAGTTGCCATCGACATAATGAATAGCGTCATACTAAATGTGCACTTGCAAAGTTTATCTTGCAAAAAAACAAGATATATCGATCCAAATTTTGCTGATATTTTCGTAAATGATAAACGTAGTACTACATAGCGATTAATGAAAAGCGCAACAAAATGCACTCGCAACAGACTTCACTCAATATCTAGGATTTTCACATTTAATCAGAGATCAATTGTTTGAAAAATACATGAATATGTTCTGTAATATGCTACTTTCTAAAGAAACATCTTTAACGTTAGAGCCTACTTCTTTTAATTTCTTTTACGCATTTAATTATTTATACTCAATCATAATAATTTTTTGTACTCAGTTATAGCGCTTGTTAAAATTTTCTATCATTAATCACTGATAACTATTCAACGTCTGCTGTTATGATCATGTTGTATCAGAGATACATGATACAATACATAATCATAGAGAATTTTGAATAGCTGTAGCACTCAAAGGACTCATTTTACAAAGTTGTGCATATGGAACTTTTTAATTGATTAATATTTTTTTGATGTTCCACAATCCTAGCTATCTCTCAATACTGTTCAATCGAGATCTAAACTGAACATAATCCTTTATTGGTCTCAATGGGATGCTCTAGTTGTAAAGGATGGGATCTTTTATTAGAAGGATAACTCTAAATTTAAAAACTAGCATCTTACAAATTGTTATTTCTCGAGAGAAGATAAAAGAAATTTTTGAGGCAGCCCATGATTCATCTTTGTGTGGACATTACGGTATAAATAAAACTCCAAAAAAAATGAGAAAGATTTTATTGGATCATAAGGAGGTAAAAAAGTGATGTAGATTATGTGTTCTTTTAATAAGAGTAAATCACAATGTTTTGCAAAAAAAATGTTGGATCTCCTTTTAAAAGAATCCAAACGAATATTCTTGGATTTTTTTTTTAATTTCTTCAGAAAACAAGTATTTGTTGGTAGGTTGCTTCACGAAATTGCCGGGTTTATTCTTTTAAAAAATAAAAGAGCTAATATTGTAGCGGAAGCTTTCATTAACTAGCTTTGTAAGCACACATGTCCCATAGAAGGTATACCATACAGATCGAGGAAAGAATTTCGAATCGCAATTATTTAAGGAAATAACAATTTTTTTAAGGATTGAGAAAACAAAAACTACGACTTTGCAGCCTCAATTTGACGGGCAGGTGGGGAGACCTAGCATCAGACTATTTCGAATTATTTGGCGAAATTTATTTCAAAGAATCAGAGAGATTGGAATCAGTGGATTCTGATGTTCCTATTATCATATTGTACTTCTAAACATGAAACTACCAGGGTATTCCCTTCTAAAATGTATTTAGGATGAGAACTTCGTTTGTCTTTGGATTTATTACATAGATTTATTACATAGATTTATTACATAGATAACCTTCTCTTGGTAGGAAAGAGAATTCTAGTTCTAATTATAATTTCAGACTTAAGAGAGAAACTAAGGAATAATCATAATCGAATTCGTTGGAACTAGATCTGAAGGGATTAAATTAAATAATTAAAAGGCTAGATCCTTACATTTTGAGGAAAGTCAGAAAATTTGATTGTTCAATCCTCGTAGCAAACTAGACAAAGCTCTGAAATTACAAAGTCATTGGGAAGGACCTTATAAGAGCGTGAAAAAGTTCAGTGATGTTGTATTAGAAAATCCCCCAGATATAAAAGTAAAGTGGTGCATAGATTAATTAACTTTTTTTACAAAAGTTGAATCAGACTATAAAAAAATTATTGTTAGTCATTGTTTGGACAAACATTTTCTTAGAATTTAATTTTTCAATTTAGTAAGTTTTTTTATACAATTTCTATTTAATTTCTTAAATTAATTTAATTATTTTACATATATATATTCAGTTTCACTTAAGGACTTTCAATTTGACTTTTTATATATTGATCACTACATTTGGATTCTACTTTTTTTTCTTGCTTCTGAACGACAAAACAATTCCGGGATCTAAGCTGACTATTCACCGACTTAATAAAGATTAATATTATTTATTTGTAATATTATTTTGTCTAATCTTTGATATGGTTTCGATAATTTAATTTTCTATGTTCTTTTCAACATTTAATTATTTCGTAAATTTATTTTTAATATTTATTATGATAAAATATCTAAAAAAGATTAAGTTGAAACATGTCATACTTTTGATTGTATTAAATTTCAATTTATCTCTTTAATAAATTAAAATGTACGATATTATATGTTGCCCATATTTGATTATCTTTTCAACTAGTTGTTAAATAAACACATTGGAAACAAATAAAATAATTTTTTCTTTGAAAATTCATCCCTCAAGAGATTAAATCATTAGATTGAATAGATAATTATCTATTCAATGTAATAATTCAATGCTAATTATATATGTAAAAAAATTATGCTATAATAAATATAAATTCATACATTATAGAAAAAAGACAGCACTTTAAAATAAAAGTAAATGAAATTAAAAAATATATTGATAAACAAATTTTTTGGCCTCAAAAAATGGTAAATATGATTTAAAAAACTAATTTTAAAAACGCTAATTTTGATACATTTCAAATTTTTTCTGAAATCTAATGTATGATAGTTCAATTTGGCCGCCAAATTTGTTTTCAGCAACCAAAAGTCGGAAAATACTGTTCATTTAAGTTCCAAACAATTTTTAATTGTGTTACTCAAAAGCAGAGACTCTAAGCTTTAAAATTCTTTCTGATAAACACTATTATATCATTTTTTACGAAGTTAGACTCTTTTAAATATCTATTTTTGGAGGACAGAATTTCTTAATTTTTTGATCTACTTGGGGATATTTACTTGAAGATAACATTAATACGAAAATTAAAATATTATTTAATAACATAGAAGAGTGTCGAGAAATTGCAAAGAGTAAACGAGAATTATTACAGTATATTAAAATTAATAACAACTTTTTATTTTTCGCATTCAATGAAAGATATATATTCATTTTCAATGAACTACACTGTAATGTCGTCGTAGAACGCACATACAATTTAAGGTAAATACTATATTATACTATGTTTTCTAATGTTTTTGATCTAAGAGATGAAGAGTGCGAATAGAAAGAGAGAAAGAGAGAAATTGCGAATAGATAAAAAAAATTTTAAATAAAGACAATTAATAATATTTATAGATGTATTTAGACAAAAAGTATTAGCTTTAAACTGTAACATAATAATTAATATTTATATGTTATTAATATAAATTATAATTTTAAACAAAAAACAAAATCCGAGATTAGGCGGAATTATTTCGTTATTCGTACGACGGCGGATAACTCCGAATATTAAGAAAAAATTTGTTTGAATTATATTATAGTTTACACTGATAATGTATAAATATTAATTACTTGTAGTTTAAACTAAATAAACGGAATACCATTAGAATGAAGACTTTAATAATTCATAAATCATTTTCGAGTTCATTTAACTTTTCGCTAAGTATTTTCTCACTCTTTTCTTGTTCTCAAGACATAATATAGTCTTCTCTATTTAACGCGAGACTTTGAAAACAAAATATGTCTCAAAATTGCAATAGAAATTAAATAATAATTAAATATAAATAATAAAATAAATGCATAAAAATTAATATAGAAATATGAGAAAATGTTATATTGGCGATTAGAAGCGGAATAAAAACAGAAGGAATAAAAAAAAGACGCGATAGCGAAAAAGTAACTAAAAAAGAGAGATTGAATTGGTTGATAAATTAGACGATGATTGTCCGTTCTCTCAAGAAACAAGGAAAGTTGCTAATCAGGAGTTCGCACTTGCCCCTTCTTTTCGAAACGAAATTCTAGCAATGAATGGGATTTTGCTCTCTCTTGCTGTAATATCCTCTCTTTCTCACGTTCTAGATCTCTTTTACTCGGTGAAGACCCGTGAAAGTCTGAAATGGCGCTAACTCGAGTCCACTAACGGGCAATCAGATCTCTGTTGGGACAACAAACTGTTCCATCGCCCCCAGCAAGCGGATGCCGACGCTCTTGTATGGCTTATTTATCGATGAAGTTTCCGAGGGTTAAACAGCAGTAAATCCTTCTTCCCTTACTACCCGCCTCTACTACGTCCCATGAGACAAGGACACTGTGACTTAATTGCCAAAGCTGGATTCCATACTCTATCGATTGAGTAACGATGATTTGTGAAGTTTCCGACCTAGAGATGAAGATGGATTGAATAACGAACTTACTCGGTGAATTTTGTATGTATTCCACAATGAAGAAGATGCACATACCGATTATCACAAATGCCTTAATACATGTAGTGGCATTAGGATCGAGACATACGCGTTATATTTGTAAATCATAACTATTCGTTATTCGCAAAGATATATTTTTTAATTTAGTTTTGCTTAAATTTTTATATGTTATTATATATTTATATTTTATATATAAATATATTTTATATATAAATATATATTATTATTATTATTAACTCATATATGAGTATGTATATCTGATTATGATTTTATATACCAAACAAGATCGTATAAGATTTCATATATTATCGTATATAATTTCATTATATATGATTAACTGATTATATAAAATTGTACGTGATCATATATGATCATAATACATATTCAGAAGTACTACTCCACTAAAGATCGCGTTTCATTTCAATAATTAACAAAATTAATTTTAAAAAGGCATATTTATAATGTTTTAAAAGAGGGCATGTAGTTTTTGTAGGAAAAATATTCGATAATTGTAATGATTTAAAATTTTTAATAGCAATTTTATACTAATTATCGGTCACGGCTGTTACTTAAATCTTCCATCTTAAATTGACGAATTTGATAAAATAAAAATAGAAATTTAGTGAAGATTAGCAAAGACCCCGGTAAATGTTCAGAAATGCTACTCCATAAAAAAATCACGGTTTTTTGTTAGTAATTAGCAAAACTAATTGTAAAAAGGTACACAATATTTTAAGAGGAAATTATGCTTTTGCTATAATTAAATGCATTAAAACTGAGAATACGAAGAATATGTAGGTGTACATTTTGAATCAAATTATGTCCTGGTGAAAAAATTTCACTGAAATGTTTTAGAGCATCTCAATGAAAATGCTGAAAATTTGCTAAAATTTCGCTGAAAAATGAATTTTTCAGCCAAATAATTCTTTTAGACTTTTGTTGTTGAAAACGAATCCGTAAATGAAATTGTTTTATTGTTAGATTTTCGAGAAAATTAAATCTAAAGATATAAAAAATGGCATTTTTTGATATTTATCTAAAATATCTAACATGACGTGATAGAGCAGTTTCATACATGTATACATTTGTACTTATGTTGAAGAACATTTATATATGATTTATATATATTGAAGAACGAAGACGTGATAAATATGACGAAGGTTAGTGAGTAAAATTTTTAGACAGATTTAAATGGCGTCCGTTTAACACTGACCAATCTGATACAGCCTGAAGAGATCATGATTTGGACTATAGGAAACTGAAAATTTATTGTTTTGAAAGATTTAACAAGAAGAACATTGACACATATATATATATATATATATATATATATATATATATATGTCGTATACACGACGTCGACGAAGGAACGGTAACGTTTAATTATAACAAAACGTAAAGTTAAGTAAGTAAGAGAACTAAAATAAGTAGTAGTACTTACTA
>NW_012130067.1:27976-36249 GCF_000143395.1 Atta cephalotes | reverse complement strand
GAAGAGATACTAGTATTAGGTACTAAGTAAGTAAACGTAAGTAAAATTTAATTTAGTTTTAGTAAAGTAATTTAAACTAAAGAAGAACATAGTACACATATATATATATATATATATATATATATATATATATAATTGCGTATCAAGCTGCAGAGACGTTATATCAACGAAAATTGAATAAGAGCAAAATAAGTATGGATTCCTAAAGAACTCTAGAAGGAACAATGCGAAAAGAGGAAAAAATGGGAAATGGGTAATGGATTATGTATGAGAACGCATTGCAAACGATTTGTTAAATAAAAAGAGAAAGAGTTGAATTAAATAGTCCATAATAATAGCTTAGCAAGAACTAGATCATGATTGATAGTATCAAAAGTCTTTGAAAAAAAGAATAATGGGAGCAAATGACGAGCTTCTGTCAAAACTCTGTCACAAGACACAAAACAGAATTAGACATACAGCAGTGAAGTTATTATACTACTAAGCAATGGAAATTAGATTGGTACTATATAGGAATGGTATTCAATCTGCAGAAAAAAATAAATGATGTGAAATACAAATGATGTTGATGGAAACAAGCGGATACAAGAATTTTTGACAGAAATGACAGCAAAGAGGATATATAAAACGGAAGGAAGAAGGAGAAGCGAACTTTTGGTAGCGAATGGAATTCTTTCAAAGAAAAGAAAATACACTTTCAGTTAAAGGAACATTGATAATGATCAAAATATTGAAGGATGCACTGTACAAGCATGCATCCTAAATCGTAAGGACTAGTAAGTTTGAGTTTTTTAAGAAGTTCAGACATTGATATAGAATTAAAAATTATACTCATCAGGAATAGAGAAGTAGAGAATAAGAAATGATGTATGAAAAAAGGAAGAATTGGAAGGAAGCGAATCTATGAAATTATTATTAGAAAGAGAGATCTAGGAAAAGATATAGAATAGAAAAAGGAATTGTAATAATATATAATATAATGGCATTTGAAATGTTTTCAGAGATATCAAAACTTGTGACTCCTACAGTGAAATTATGTATAAACTAATCGTAGTAATTGCAACGTATTCTGTAATAATAGTCACTCATTAAAACTCGATGGAACTAAATTTTATAATAGTTAATTAATGCTTACATGAATTAAAATTTACTAATTTGTTTGTTGTAAAGTCTCAATTATTCATTATTATAACTAAATTATTACTAAAATTTAATTACCATGCTAAATTTTCTTGATTTCGCCAAACTAATATTTCTTCCTCATGGTAACAATGTTGCATGATTCTAACAAGTAAGTATATTACATTGTGATATTGTTATGATATTTCATTGCAATTTTTCTAACGGCGGACGCTTTAACGCTCATTTTAACGTTACAGCAACATCACAATATTTTTTTCAATGTTTAGAATTTACACTCTTCCAATTAAATATTTCTGTAATTTCTACAATCTTTCTGTATGGATAGTTTGTTTCAAAAAATTTTGAGTAAAAAATAATGAAATCAATGTTACATTTTTTATGGAAAATATTTATTGAAAAAATGACTAAATGTTCGTTGCAAAGAAGAATTTAGAGAGAATAATTGCGCACGGCATGCCAAGAGCAAAGGAGACCAATGGACTATACGCGATTCTTTACGGATCTAATTGAGTGCGGAGATAACACGACCGATTCCTGCCAGGCAATAACGTTCCCTTGCCTCCGCTCTCTTTAATGGCCAAACTAATCGCTGCTGGTACCCTAACTATACTCAGACATGCTGCACATTTTATTCGTACGTTCGCTATCGATTGTTTTAGGATCAAATCTTTATCACTGCGTTCAATTTTATGTAAAGAAAGATATATATGATATTGAATTTTATCTCACAATATTTCGTCTTGATAACAATCAATTTAGATATTAATATTCCTGATTATTTAGTTATATTAAATGAATAATATATTAATGCTTAAATATTTCTGTGTGAATTCATATACATATCTGATTCTGCAAATTGCGCGCCGAAATTTATTTTAGTGTTGAAACTTGTAAGCAGAACCGGAGTAGTAATATGAAATATCATTTACTAAATTGACATTTACTAAATTTAATAATTTTTTAAATGCTAATAAGCATTTTCATAAGAATGTTAATAATAAAATGTTAATAATAAAATGTTAAAAAAAGAATCTAAGCCTGCAAATAATTTTATTGAATAAAATATTGCCTCAATCAGGATTTAAATCAAAACTCCCGACTTTCCAGCATCATATTGATTCGATCGAATTGTCGACAATAACTAATATCTAGTAAACGAACATTATATTTCAAAAAACGCGTAATAAACTATATGATACGATATGAATTTTTAGACCAAATATAAATTAAATAAGAGGAATTTTATATTCGATCACTCGACTTAAAAAAATTTTTAAATACGCATTAAATGAAGCAAGGTTTATACTCAATTGTATCACAATAAGTTTTATTTTTGTCTGCTTTCTTAAGGGGATGATTATATCGAAATTAAAATATTTTCAAAAATAGCTCTCATCTCTGTACTAGAATTTCGGTACAAATCATTCTTTTATATTAAGGATATAAATGAAATTTATTGTACAAACGAGTACAAAAGATCACGAAAGAGTGTCTGTTTGCGAATTTAAAGTATCTCAAAATAGAGTGCTAGCATTTTTTTAATTCATACCTTTTAACCTCTTTAATGTACAAACGAATATAAATCTAGTTTAATTTAATGTATTATGTTATGATATAACATTTTAAACTCTCGTGTGGTCATTCAGTATTAATAGCTCGTGTTAATAGTCCATTTTAAGTGTAAAGCGATTTATCGCTGTCGTTGATAGACACTATACACGCTTTCAAGCATAAAGATGTGCGATGGTCACTTACGAGATCTCGGAAGACACGTGAAACTTGAGATCGCTGCTGGATATATAAGTATTCCCGAAGGCGAAGGGCAATTTGTCCCGGTCATTTGGTGAGTCCACGGGGACTCCCTGACTGTAATCCAATCACTAGCCACACTCTTTCTCTTTGCGCTTCCACCCTCTTCTTATAGCTTCTCACTCCATCCTTTCATGTCTATGTGCCTGTCCTTGTTCCCACCCTCCACCACTCCAGCAACTCCCCTATCTGGTCGTCATTGAGTCTCCTGCAATCTTGACCGAGTGACGACTGCTCTGAATTGTGCAGGGATTCTACTTTTGCAAGTGCGATCGAAAGCCAAATGTACCATGGATATATGTACCATTGTAAGCATTGTAATTGGTATACAAATTTTGATGACACGATTTCGTGATAATATTTCAATGATTAGCAACTTCGAATTATGTGTACTAAAATTCATAAACTAACTGCAAAATAATTAATAGTGAGCTAATGTTTATTACTTCCATAAGAATAATTTATTAGTAACTTTTTTTTATTTTGAAGCTAATGCATTAATACTTTGTACGCTTTTAAAAATATATTTTTAATGGCTTTTATCTCTGCATTTTGATAAAACATCTGCATATATTAATAATACGCATATGTAATTAATTATGAATAACATTTATTATGTAAATCTTTTAAATATATATATATATATATATATGTGTATGTGTATATATATATATATATATATATATATATGTGTATATATGTACAAAATGTAAAATAAGGTAATAAATTCCCTATATTACATATTATTAAAAAAATGTATATGAACATATATCCGCAAGTCCACTGCATATATAATAGTATATAGTTCAAAATGTTCGCAGGACTAATTATTGAATAACCCCATGATCTCCTGATCTAATTTTTCTAGATTATCTGTGGGGACACTTCAAGTTCTTAATTTATCTAAGTTCTAATCGCCAATAAAAATATGCTACAGGAACACATTTTTTATGTTTGTAATACCATTCACAATTGCTTCGGAATCTTTAAAAGAATGCGTCTGACGTGTTCAATTGTGAATTGAATCAAATGAGATACTTTGAACATTATAAATACCTTATTTAAACTATAATATATATCATGTCTTTTTATTGCGACTTATCTTAATGAAATTCGAACCTCTGTTTCGAATTCGATCATGAATCTTCTGTCTTATGTGCTACACCATTTCTTCCATTGACAGTTGTCTACTTACATTATAATAATTGTCTATTTACATTATAATCAAATCATGTAGGTTTAATATATCATACTTTCTTGTTTTTATTATTAAGAACAAGAAAGTGTAATATTAAACTATTTATATCTTTTTAGATTAATGTATTTATATATATGCGTATACCTAATCTGGAATTTAAATCCCCAAGTATGATATATTAGGTGTAGTAAAAAGAAATCCATTATTTTTTCATTCAATTTCATGCAAAAATAATGGATTTCTTTTTATTACACCTAATACTATTTAATACATTAATTCTTAATACGTTAATACGTTAATTCTTAATACGTTACAAGAATACTTTTTAGAAATTATCAATGTTAAAAAATGTTTATTTAATTAGAACATTATACTATTTTTATATATATTACAAACGTAGATGAAATTCTGATATTTCATGAACTATTTTTTAACGTATGTACTATATATCTATACCAACTTTATACTATATTTACATTTAATAAACGCACAATATACCATGTGTTTATTGGGTATATTATACAATGTGGCTACAAAGTTTTAGGTCTGAACTGATAAATAAAACAGGAAGCATTATAAATAAATTTTTATTATCAATTATTCTACATATGATCCTTGTATATCTCTGCCAACTGCTCCAGAGTGTGCTAGAAATCTGCTGGAACGCTTCATAGTTCCCCGATTAGGTCTTGATGTCGTCGAATTGCCATCCTCCAGTTTCAATTTTGGCTTTGGAAACAAAAAGTAATCCTCTGGTGCCAAATCCGATCAGTACGAAGAGATGATGTAGCGATAACATTTTTTTTTTACCAAAAATTGGCGAGTTACTACTGCATTGCGAGACATTATTGTGCAGGAAGAATCAATTATTGTTTGCGTACAAATCCAGATACATACGCGCGATGCGCTTCAACAGCCGATCCATTACCTATATATATATATCCGTAGAATGCTGTATTCACTGTTTGTCCTTCAGGAATGAATTGTAAATCATTCCCCTGGAGTCAAATTAGTTCCTGCACGATAAAGCGCCGTCTCACAATACAGAAGTAATTTGCTAGTTTTTGGCAAAAAAAAAATGTTACTGTGCTACATCATCTCCATACTCACTGGTATCGGCAGATTATTTTTTGTTTCTAAAGTTTGTTTCTGAAATTAAACTGAAAAAATAATAGCAAGACAATTCAGGATAACGTAATGAAGGAGCTACGAAGCATTCTAGCAACGGATTGCCATTACGCTTTAGTGCGGCAGAATGCATCAAATGATGTGTAGTCTTACAAGAATAGTATGAAGAATAATTGATAATATAAATTTATTTACGATGCTTTTTATTTTGTTTATCAGCTCAGTCCTAAAATTTTTTAGCCACACTGTGTATTTAAAAAGTGCATCATATTTATTTTTATATTATAGTTTTTTCGATTATCTTAATATTATAAAATCCGTATTATATACGTTTATGTTTTTTCGTGACTGACATATGTAGGTATAAAAGCTATAGGTATACGAATTTCCACCAGAATCGTGCCTGTAGGCGAATGCTATATACGTGATATATGTCGATCTGAGAAGGGCTGTGATGCGAATTAGCCTTGTTGCAAGACGGCCCTTTATGCTGCTGCCTCACATGTACCTTTCTTTTCTCTGCCTTTAAACTGGCTGATCTTGCCCCAACGACGAAACTACGAAACGTGGTTTGACGTGCCTTTTGCGCAGAATTCTACTTTTTCCCCGTTAACATGTGAATATCTTTTTCCCCTTTTATTCCAACCACGAGAAACAAAAGGAAAATGTATTTTTCTTGAAGGATAGTTCCCGCCACGTTTCGCTTTCTCGACTGCATCATCTATCGCTTGGAAAGATGCAAATTCGATTTTTTATAATATGCATATTAATGATTATACTATACACACGCTATTGTGCATTTTTTGATATGCAATTACATCAATTTATACATTCTTTTTTACATAAATTGATTCATTTTATTATTTTAGAAATAAAATTTTATCATAATGATTGCATATCATAAGAAATGAATATTTTATATATATATATATATATATATACATATTTTAATTTTTTATAATATTCATATCGTATAATTTGAGATAAAATTACTCCTAAATTATTTATTTTTTAATAATTTTGTTTTAATGTATTTTTATGGAACTAGAGAATTAAACGAAATAAAGTCACATCATATTGATATTATATAAGTATATATTACATAAGTAAAAAAAGTAACGCTCTATAATGATTGAAGCTAAATTTTAGCTGAAGTGCTTTCAATAATTCCATGTAAATTTACATACCATTTATACATCATATTCGTAGCTTAAATAGCACGTCGAATTGATTTTCCGGACTTAGAAATGCAATTAAATTACTATAGTAATATTAAATTGACAAGCAATTTAATAATTTGATGCTCAATTAGCAGTTTAAGGAGATCTTAATGACTGATAAACTGAAAATTTGTAAATAAATTTAAATTTTCCATACGAAGAGAGGTCCACCTATCTCTCATCTATCTAGAGTTTCTACGCGAAGCGTAACTTTTTAACAAATAACGAGGCTAAAACCTGTTGAAGATTGTTCAAGATCATGACAAGATCAAGGTCATCAGGACTGGTTCTTCTGTATAATTATATAAAATTTTTGTACACGGAAAAAAACACTTCCAATAAAATGCTTATTAATTGAGAATTAAAGATAAACCGTTCAGAACGCTTGTAATATTCTTGCATTTCATGAATGCTTTTTTTCAATACATGTTAATATTGTCTAACTAATGACAACTAATTATGAAATTACTGTAATAATTGCTAACAAAAATTTTAAAATTGCATTCTTTGGTTACAATAAGTATTTATCGATTTAAAAATATATTTATTTAAAGTGTGAATAATATAATTATGAATTATAAACTGACAATGAGTATGATATCTAAATAACTCGTTTTTATTTCAGATTTGTTTCAGACAAATAACTGTTTTTGTAAATCTCAAAAATTAATTAAGTAATAACCGAGACATTTTCAATCTTTAATTTTGACATATTTATTTTTTTACATCGTTATTATTTAATTAATTTTAGACAATTTACACATTGGATTTAACGGAACTTTCCCTATCAAACGATGAATTGGTTATAAGATTATATTTTGATGTTAACTGCTTACATTTATTGGACATGGTTTGATTAAATATTTATAAATGTTATATCAATGGAAACTTGTCTGATTATTATTTGGCCTCTTATTACCTTTATTTTTTAAGTTTTGTTAATATGTAAATTTTGTGTAAGTTATTTTATCATTTGTATGCTTTAACTATAAACTATAATATAACTAATGAAGGATTTGTGAGCCGAAACATTTTACTATTTTATTAAATTATTAAATTATTTAAACACCTTATTTGCTCGTTTCTTGATTATTTTAAATTAAGTTAAATAAATATACATATATGTATGTACATATATATATACATATATACGCATATTAAATATTTAATACTACATAAAATTACTTATAATTATATTGTTTATAATATTTATAACATTTATACTTAATACTTTGCTGAACTTAAAGTTAATATTTTCACTATGTATCTACATACATATGAAATTATGTTATTGTATCATTTTTTTGTTGATTCACATTTAGAACAACCTAGCAAACAAGAATGTATTAAAATGGATTGAAATTTTTTTCTATCCGAATATTAAATAGTGTAGCGTATTTTAAATAATGAATACTTTTTTGGATTCAATTGGATTCAATTAAATTCAATTAGATGCAATTGAATTCAAAAATTGCATTTCCTATTCAAAATTTTGAATTGAATAGTATTCATAATATGTGTGTTGTGCATAATGAAAAAGCTAATATTATTTTTAGATTGAAAGGCATAGAGAAGCTCCATGCAATTCCTATAAATGAATAAAAATGCATTCAGGATTGAAAAGCATTCATTTTAATATTCGTGAATCAATATTTCTGAAAATCTGAATCTATTTTAATTCATTTCAATTCATTCTCGTTTGCTGGGAAAAGAATAGTACAACATTTAGAATAGTTATTCTTTTCATGTTCTCTTTTTGTCTCTCTCTCTCTCTC
>NW_012130067.1:15744-22084 GCF_000143395.1 Atta cephalotes | reverse complement strand
TACGACTAGATAAATTAAAATAGATCCACTCTTACTATATATATATATATATATATATATATATACATAATAAATAAAATTCAATTAAAAATAAAATTGTGTGGAAGTGGAGTATTGTATTTATATGCAACCAGAAATATAATATCTTTGATCAAGAATTTATAAAAATTAGAAAAAACTTTTTTGAATTTTGGAACTTAAAAAATCTTTTGACTAGAGTTAAGATATTTTAATTTTTGAAATTTGAAATAAATAAGTGTATGCAGTTTGTGACGCAAAAAGTTTCTATGTGCGTGATATTCGATTTGTAAAACGCTTGAGAAAAGGCATTAATGCGGCGGTAGTGCACATGACTACAGCGAACATTATTATAATTTCGGTGCGACGTGCTGTATCTGGGCAAGAGCCGAGGGTCCTGGCGCAGAGGAGATTACGGCGATGTGACCGGACGTTGGCCACTTGACTGGTATTATAGATGTAATATCGTAAACAACATCCCTCTCAGCTGGTGCGCGTGAGGTCCGTACAAGTCACGGTACCTCGTCGGTTCTCCGTTGCATCGGATCGACCAACGAGTGCTCAGCAGCACTAAACCCTTTCTACTTCCCTTTACAAGCGTTACCGGTGTTTACTGTTGAATATTCATTCTTTAGCCGCATGTTCGTGGTGGCCTGTTCATTGCTGCCATACGGGCAGAGAACACGGGTTATCCACACATTATTCGATCTTATACTGGATCGGGGCTGACCATATGCTTACCGCAATCCCGTGCCCCATTTTATATTTTGAATTATCCCTACATATATACAATAATGTGTACATACATGGACGGCTAGTGCTCTTCAAATATTGTATTAAATGAAAAGCTTACATTTTATAATAAATCAACGATGCAATATCAAACATATATATATAAATTTTTCTTTTACATATCTCAGATACACTTATAAATACTTATTTATATTTATCATTAATGTATATTTATAGAAATTATTTATATTTATTACAAATCAGAACGCGTTTACCTTTTTGATTCTGAAGTGCTAGAGCGCTAAGCATTAAAGGCGCCAACTTCAAAAAACAAAAGGAATTAGGCAATTTAAACAAATACGTGTATAGTGTTATTTTATAAAAAATCATGTAAATCATTGCAACGATAGATGCTTAATAAGCAAGAAACATTTTGAAATTATTTCATTAATATTATGGTACGTTGTAACATTGCTACAATGTTACTTAACATTGCTTAATTTTTACGGAGAGAAAAAATCATTGTTAGATTGCACGAAGATTGTACGAAGTCGAAAATAATAAAGTGATACGATAACGTGAGATAGTTGTTCTGAATGAGCAAGCGAAACAGACAAGACATAATTTTCACCAGAGATACGATGATCAAAAAAATATCCGATCATTTAATAGAAAGAAACTTTGATTGCATCAAACGTTAAATTTTTAGAATCATTGGATTTTGTCATACGAAATATTTAACATAGCTGATATCTTAAATATTGGAGGCGAGCCAATCTTTAATGATTGCATCATCAAGTTCGAGTTTCATACATACAATCCATTCAATTCATACATACAATCCATTCATACAATCGTTTCATACGTCAACGCACCGTTTGGACATAGCAATGAGATAAGAACATCCATACAACAGCAGGATTTAGTATGTTACCGTGTGAAAATGTTCTCTGTCAAAGAAAGATTGGCGACAAAGGAAACGAAAGAAAATACAGCAACGCTTGAAAATAACTACGTGCGGGCATTTATGTTTAACGAAAACGTAAGAATAATAGTAGTCAGTATCTTGAAGGGCTACGAATCGTTTTCACCTAACACTCAGACTATAAATAATGTTCGGGATTAATCCTAAGTGAATATACGGCGAAAAATCTAATCGCAGATAATATTCTAATTTTTGCATGTTGCTCAACATTGTGATTAAGCTTTTGCGAGGATTACAAATGCGAAGATTACATTATGGTAATTAACAATCGTCACGAATTAATTTTAATATGAGCGCAATAACAATTGCCTTATGAGAAATCCAACAACAGAATCAATGCTTGAACCCAAGTAGCATAGCAGTGTCTGTAAAGCATTAAAAAAAGCACTTATATATACACTGAAAAAAAAAAAATCAATTTTAATAAATATTTATTAGTTGAATACTGCCAAATATTTATTAAAGATATATTTATTTGATACAAGAAATGTTAATTTGATTTAACAATCATTTTTTTTATTGAACAAATATTTACTTACTAAGTAAGTAAATGTTTAGTGGCAAATAAAATTAACTATATTTTTTCTCAGTGTGCTTTTTTTAGCACTTTTTTAACATTTTTATAGACGTTATGTACTACTTGGGAATTATACAGGGACGAATACCTTATATTATGTTAAACGAAGTCAGTAAATTATCCATGCTGCACGCCTTGAAAAAGTGGACGATAGTCTGAGTATACATTTCCGTTCATGAAATCTATACGAGTAACCCTTATTGCCAAACACGACGAAGCACGCTTGAGCTATCAAAAGCTGTGATTCAGCTTAAAAAATCATGATATGTTTGACCTTTGCTATGCAACTACGATTATTTCTTCGTAAAATTTCAATCTTCTTTAAATCGATTTTCAAATTTTGTTTATTATCCAGTTTATGTCTGACATCCGTTCTAATAAAGTTATAATCACGAAGACACTCGATTCACTAGTCTAGCTAACATGTCGAGGAATATTAGGAATAAAATTTTTCAATAATATATCGAGTTAAACATACATACACTCGATAAGAAGCCTATAAGTAGATTCTGTAAGTAATCGATCAGAAGCGACTATCTTCGCTCGCGTGGATATTAAATTTTGAAGGTGTCGCTTGTCATGCCATAGTTCGCATCTCGTTTTGCCGCCTGACTCAGCAAGAGTCATTAATAACTTCGAGAAGGTAGATAAAGTACTAAACACCACAAGAACGTCGTTGCTTATGCACACGTCATTACTCTGGGTAACCAGATTCGATAAAGACTCGCTAATACATTTCTTGATGATGATTATTTTGAGTAATTATACATGTAGTGAAAATGTTATGTAATACTGCATTATGAAAGCAAAGAATCTTCTTAATTCTTATACATAAGAGTAAGAGAAATAATCTTGAACATAAAGCAATTATAAATAATGTTTGTTCATTATTTCTAAATTTTCTATATAATTAGATATTCATTTCATGTTTATGAGTTATGCATTATAATGTAAGAATGTATTATATTAACTTTTTAAATTATATAAACGGATTATGAAAAATTACAGATTATTTGCACTTACAAATGACAAGAAATTTATTCATGATTTAAAATATAGACGAAAAACTATTTTAATAAGCAGCAAGATTTTATCAAAATTCTAATGGAAATACATAAAATACTGTCAATTTATTGTATAAATACTTAAAGTATTTATACAAAAAAATTTGACTTTTATAATTTTTTAAATTTTAGTTAGTTTTAGTTAGTTTTAATTAGTAAATAATTAAATTTTAGTTAGTAAATAATAAAATAAATAAGGTAAATAAAGAATAAAAATATATTATTCAATAAAAATAAAATGTTATGAACAAAACTTTCATATTATATATATATAATTTAATTAAATATAAATATTAATATTAAGTATAAATATTAATATTTGTAAGAATGAATGTAATATATTTTTTTTATATTTTTAAAATTTAATATACGTAATTTTGATAAGTATTTTAATTTTAACTGTAGTATATTTGATGCATATACTAAAATTTTATCTGAAGTAATTTTGTATATTATAAATGTTAAATTTATCCATGCATAAATCATGAATTTAAATAAAAAATGTTTTAATTTAAAAAAGGAAAAATAAAAGTAATCTTTTCTTAAATCTTAAAAGCAATTGTAGAATTACATTGGCTATAGAATATAGAATATTTTTCTCGCAAAGAATTAGCTTCGATCCACAATACATTTTTAAATTATTACTATATTGAAAATAATTACGTGACAAGATTGAACCGGATCGCTTTAGATAAAAAAGAAATAATTAGTTTTTTCTACAGAAACTATATAAAGTTAATTTCATATAAATCATATATTTATGTATACTTTAATGGTAGCATTTAATAGCGCTCAATACATTTTTATCCTTTCTCTAAGTATACTACGTTATCGTTAATATTGGTATCAGACAAATGTATCATTATTGCAAAATGTAAACGAAGCATTCCAATTTAAAAGAGCAATAATGACAAGTGGCACGAGAATCTGTAATATATGCATTAGATATGCTTTAACATTTTCATCGGTTAATAATTAATTAAACATGGATAAAATCGCGAAAGGAAAGTTGAAATTATCACGCGCTAATCAATAAAAAGTCGAATAAATTTTTTATGTCACATCGTATGTGTTGTTGCACTATATGCTTTTGCTATTTACTCTGTTCGATGTACAGCAGTTAACACGCTAACGTACTCGCGAGAAGAAAACGTTACACCATCTTTCCATTTGTTTTCCCGTGTAACATTATTCTCAGCACAATTAACAATTGCAATTTGTAACATTAAAATTCGTTTATAATCGAGTTAAATATGAAATCAAGTAGAACACAAATTCGACACAAAGTATCAATCGCAAATGCTAAATGTTGGAATATTTTAAAAAGGCAAGCCACCGAATTTTGCAATAACACTGGATTACATGGTTATAAATACATCAGCCAAACTCAACGTTCCAAAACAGAGCGGTATGTGTAAATTTTCTAATATGTTGTAATTTTTAATGTAAATTAATAAATAAAATAAACATAGATAATTTATCAAGATGTTATGATTGCAATTTTTTTATATTTTCAATACTTTTTAATATTTATCAAAATAATGCATATTAACCTTTCGTTGTCAAATCTTTGTAAAGTTTTACGATTATCACTCGATCAAATTGACTAATTGATGCTGACATTCTAAAACTATCTGTTTGAACAAAATATGGAATATACTTTGAACATTATAAAAATGTGTTTTATTAATGGTAACGTTACGAACCAAATAGCAATATGTTTAACAAATTCTTGAAGACGTAAAAAAAATAAATTGTAATGTAAAAAATCATAACTTCTTCATTTTTTTAAACTTTTTTAAGTTAAAATTTTAGGGTGATACTCTTAAAATATAATACTTTCGGATAAAAATATGTACTGAGTGTATCAAAAAAATTTTTCGAGAGACATATGAAGAGAATTATTTTCTCTTCAAACACATGTATTTATGCATTTTTTTGAATAGTCTGTCTCAATCGTCAGAGGAAATTTCAAACTTATGTTTGATATCGCGTAAGACTCGATTATGAGCGTGTGGTAACAACAAAATTATTAATATAAAGGGAATATTTATGTATATTAATTAATAAATTTCTTTCAATTTATTAGGTTAGTAGAGCTTTTTCTTCAAGCTCAATTTTTTTATAAAATCAGATAATATATACCTGTTTTTTATAATTAAAAATTTAATTTTAAACGGACATTAAACTAAAAATTTAGTAGCCGTTTAAAATTATTCCGTCGTAAATATATATTAAAACTTTTATCTTGCAGAACTCTTAAAGAATATGTTAGTTCTATATGTTAGTTCTATAACCAATTAATAAAAAATCTTAAAAATTTAAATTTAACGTCAGTGTTAACAAAAAGTGAAAAATAGTGAAAATAATTAAATTTAAAAAATGAGATATAATAAAGAATATGGGTTAAATTTTAAATTTCAAAACATGCAATGTGAGTAATTATGAGTAATTGTGTTAAACGAGTATTTTATACTCGTAGCTAAAGATATGTTTTTACACTTCAAATTTAAACAATACATATTTACTCAAAAATACTCATGTGTACGTTATTATTAGTCTGATATATTCATGTGCAATCCGTTTTAATTATTGTTTTTATGGAAAAATTTCTATTTGCAATGTAAAAACGGAATCATACTCATTGAATGGAATGAACGTTTTTATCACACAAATAACCGTTTGCTCAGGCTAAAAATGGACTGAAAAATGTGAAAAAAATTTGTATAGGGTATACACATCCCTGGATATATAATACATATATAATAAGTGTTTTTTTTAGACATATATTGATTTAATTTTTATATAAGATATTAGTGTTTTTAATTAACTTTCCTCTTTTATATAGCGCTTTTATAGTGCGCAATATGTGTGTGTGTGTGTGTGTGTGTGTGTGTGTGTGTGTGTGTGTGTGTGTGTGTGTGTGTGTGTGTGTGTGTGTGTGTGTGTGTGTGTGTGTTAGTT
>NW_012130067.1:0-10323 GCF_000143395.1 Atta cephalotes | reverse complement strand
AAAATCTCTCTCTCTCTCTCTCTCTCTCTCTCTCTCTTCCAAACATACATTAGCTAACATTTAAAAAATAAACATTTTTATACTAACAATCAAATTTTTTTATCTAAAAATATCTTCTAAAAGTACTCACATAATTATTTCCGTATGTTTGACTTTATGTACATGGATATATTCGGGATAGTAAATAAATATAATGCTTCAAAAATTTTAATTATTTAATTCGGATTTTCTAAGATAAAAATAATAAAAATGTGTAAATATTGAAAATAATGAACCTCCAATGACTTTGATATATACGTCAAAGTGTTGAATCGCACATTAAGGAAGTAAAAAAGCCTCCCTTGAAAAAATCGATGTTTTTTTTTAGAGTGAATATCGTCTAAACTGCGAAGTATATACAGAGAGTCCTCAAAAAGTTCAGAAATATTAAATATTTAAAAACGATTAACTATAGCGAAAAATACATAAGAAACCCTACTAACAATTTTTCAACATATTGGGTTGTCCAGAAAGTTTGTGCCGATTTTAAAGGAAAATTGAAACGTAGAAGATTTAAATTTTTAATTTCATTTATTAAATTTAAATCTTTTGCGGCACGAACTTTCCGGACAATCCAATATTAATTTTAATATGATGCTTTTTAATGTGATGCTTGATTGTAGCATAAAATTATTGAAATTGCTTCTCAATTTAATTCGTGATTACTAGAGTAGTTTTTAATTACGTTTATAGTTCGGAAAAACAATTCGGCGCACAGTTCGAAAAGACTATAATATGGTATATATGCAATTACACACATAGTATACATTAATAATTTAAATTTAAATTATTTAAAGCAATGAAAGTCTAACTTCGATCATAATAGGGATTTTGAATTTCTAATATTGATTGTGTTCTCACATATGCAGTCTAAAATAAAGATTCTTATGTTGTTTAAAGTGTAGGGTTAAATAAAACGTATTTAACGGTGATAAGAGTTTGACTCTGGAAGTTTCCAATATGTAAATCAAATCAAATTAAATATTTTTAATGGAGCCATTTTTTATTGTACATTCTTGTAGCTTATTCCCAAGACTTTCCAAAACACTATAATAAAGTGTTTCTTTAATTCTTCTTTAATATTTCTATTAATGTTTTTATAGCATTTTTAGATAATTCATGGCCAGAGATGAATCAAAAACGACAAAATCTTCCAAAAACATTAGATGATGTAAATAAAGTACCTTGTGGATGCATACCGGATTGCCTTCTATATTATTATCCCATTGAAAGCTCCTTCGGTATTCTCGATAATACTGTTTATTATAACGGTTCCAATTTCTCAAAAAGACCTAGGTAAAAAAATAATTTAATTGTATATATAAAGCATTAAATTATATATCTTCTTTCAGATATGCTTTTTACTAATTTTAAAACAATATTTCAACAACATTAATTTTAACTCCATTATTAGTTCCTTGCAGTTCCTTAAATTAACGTTTAAGAAAAAGTAAATAACAGTTAAGAGTAAAAATAATAATTTGATTCAAGTATGAATAGAACTGCATTTCTAATTGTAATTTATTTCTTATAATTTTCGTTATGCCTTTTTCACTTATCATTGGTTTGTTATCTTTCCTCTATTTTTACAAGTTTTTTTCAACTACGCGATGGATCAATTTCAGATTTTATTATACTTATTTTACTTCTTTTAAATAATATGTAAAATAAGAATTATTTTTGGATAAACTGCATATTATCGATAATCTTACTGATTTCGTGATAGATACAGTCGACTTGTAAACATTGCTTTGCTTTTTTTTTTTCAAAGTGAAATAAAGAAAAATCTCATATATAAATATAGAATAGTCTATATGTGTCCAATACATTTGAATGTAATCTTGAAACCTTTTATTAGAGTGATTGGGTATATCTACACAAACTTGCAAATTGCCGCATAAACATATTCATAAAGAAAGTTATCCAATCACATTTTACGTGCGACTTTGTAAGAGAAATGTGATTGAATAAATTTCTTTATACATATATTATTTATGCGACTATGCAAGTTTGGATATACCCTTCCTCGAAAAATAAATGAATGATGGAATATAAAAATTTAATATTAGAAGTGATATAAAATAACGACACAATTGAACAACACATTTTATTTGTGTACAATTATATACGACTAATTAAATTAAATTAAAGAATATGAAATCGTACATTGTATCATACAGTGAAATCTAGAATGTTAGAGATTGATTATGCCCTTATAGTAGTATATAAGTTTAGATAGTTATATATTAGATATTTAGATAGTTATATATTAAAAGCTGCGATCCATTATTCGCTGCGAATATTGAAAATCTGTAATATATAATGTAAATTATAGATTTTAAGTATTAAAAATCAATAGTTTACATTACATATACTCGTAGTGAACAACACAGCCAAAATATATTCTCTCTATATGTTTTACATAATGATATTATAATTAATGATATTAAGGAATTTTTGCAATATCATTTATTCAGATACGATAAACGTTACGGTAAACGTTATCTTCTTCTTAACAACTAATTAAGAAAGAGATAACGTGACTTTCATCATATCTATATCTATGTTATTGCAAAAACTCCTTATTATAATTTTACAGTAACACTACCAGCATAAGCAATCATAGTGTAATACATATATTTTTCAACGATTTGGTTGCTTTCCAATATCGACGATCAGTCAATTATAGTTGGCGCAATATTTTTGGTAAGATAAAGTTTTTACATATTATAAAATCGATGTCGATGAGAATTTAGAATATCTCACCACGAATTTTGATGAAATATACTCACACATATGCGTTTTAATACAAAATGAAAGAATGACAGAAAAAAAGCGAATTCTAGCGAAGCGACTAATAAAGGGATCCTAAAATTGCTCTACTTTACCATCAATTCCATTTAACGATAATTTTCCGAATTGGATTTATGGATAGCAAAATTATATTCATAGAATTAAAGTACACATAAAAAATACCCACAACATTAAATTCTACGAGAAAATCGAAAAAAAAAATAAAATAAAAACTTCACTTACATTTAGCTCGTATAGCTGTCATCATAAGTGATATTACGTCATTTTGTCCGTGCTATATAGAAGTGCTATATAGAACTTTTATATTAAGAAAATGTCTATGTCAGGTGACAGTTCAACGAACTGAAAAGTGCAAGTTTTTAACTTTTTTTTCATTTTTAGTACAAAGTCAAATACCTCTTAATTTTGCGTCTATTTCAATCTTAAAACAGGATTTTTTATTGCAGTCAAGTCAAAGATATTCATGCGCCTATAATGTTGATAATTCTGTCATTTCAGCATCTCTTATCACTTCACAAAGCAGAAGCAAAGCGCACTCATTTTCTATTAGATTCTTTCATTTTCACTCAAATCATGTTAAATAATCCTCCCATGAAAATTCGCGGTAAGATTATATATACAAATAACATTTATTAATATTTGCAGCATCATTTGGCGGTTTACTTGGACTATTTGCTGGTTTCAGTCTCATGTCTATCTTTGAGTTTCTGTATTTCTTCATAATACGTGTTATAACTGATGCTTGTATCAATTCCATGAAACATAGCAATATATAATAACTATAAATATATTTAGGAATATTTAAGATTGAAAAATTAAAGTGTAAAATATATAATTTATTTTTTTTATGTCATGAAAATAAATTTTAAGATACCAATCTATATATAAATGTATAGTCAATAATTTGATAATTACATTAAGCTCAAAGTAGTCTATTATTTCTTTTATAAATGTAATTAAAATAATGTAATTAAAGTATCATTTTATAAAGATCGTTATATGAAAAACACAAACAATTAAGAAATAAAGGCTAAGCGGTCTAAACTTTATATATCTCGATTCCAATCCTGTAAATTAAACTATTTTTTGTATCTTTCATAAAATTCTGCAGAGAACATTCAAATAAATATATAAAAAAAAAATTTGAGACTTAGAATGATATTCGTTCATCCGTTTTTGTCGTACAACAAAGACTGCAGAACAGAGAAATTCTCGAATCTCTCCATTTTACAGCCGTGGTAATCAACGGACTTAAAAAAATATGTCATTCGATAAAACGCATAAATATCCTATCTTAGCGTATTTTTAGATTACAGTCCGATTCACACTCCTCCCTTCACAAGAGAGAGTTACAATTTCTTTCGTTCACTTATCTCTTTCTTTTAACTTCTTAGTCTTCCCGACAAACTTATCTTTTAGTCTTTGTCTATAGCAAATCCAAAACACCTTTCATAATTTTACTTATAACGTATTATATCTTAAATGTTCAAACAATAATAAGAGCAATTCTATGCGACTTCTCTATTGGAAATATTGTGGAATGTCAGTGACAATAAAGCGGAGGTAGAAAAACTTTGTTAAATCTCATGTTTTAGTAGAAACTTGCTTTCGCCCATCCTAAGAATTTTGAATTAGGTTTGACTGTGTGCGTAGGGACAGTACAGGGCACGATATTCATGGCGTACTTATATACTGGTTTGAAATCCTATCAAGTACTCAATCTTCGAGATTATATTTCTTCTTGACCCATCGAAATTCTTACAATTTCTCTTTCTTTCTCTTCTTAATTACTCCCTATCAATTTTTAGAATATATCGACACCTGTCTCTCATGCATACTGTCGTCTGTTTGGCTTTGCCGAATTGAATTCTTCATTCTTACAATTGATTTAAATGATCTCATCATTTCATTTTATCCAAATTAGCTTTATTTACAAATAGCACGTAATAAAAATTAACATATCGTTTTTAGCTTCTGATGTCATGATTCAATATGAGCTCAGAAGTCTTAACTCTTAAAACTAATTTTTGTCACAATCAATATATATATAAATTATTTATTTGAATATACTATCTACCTTTATAAGTCATAATATTTATAATATATTTATAATATACGATTACTTTCTAGTTAATCTGCAGAGATAACTTGCTTTAATTGGAAATCTGATTCCAAACGATCCGGTCGTATTTCTGTTAATTGTGCAATCTGATTCCCATCTATTATTCCTTTTTTTTCTCGCATAGATTTCATTATTTTTCTGATACAATCATAAAAACTTAACTGATTCCCATAAGTTTTGAAAATTCTACAAACTTCTTGTATAAACCATGACCCTGAAAAAAATGGAAAAATATATATATATACATATATATATGATTATATGTCATTAATATAATATTAAAGATCCTGAAGTGAAGATCAACGAACATCTAACAAAATCGCTATTTTATCGATTTTTTTTTTAAAGAGAAGAAAGACAAAAATTCTAAATCAGTTTTGAAATTGCAGAGGTTTCTTAGAATACTTAAATTCCAAAATTGAAGAACATTTAAGAATTGCTGAATCATCCTACTAAATGAAGAAAAAATATAGGAGATCTTTATAAAATATAGTTCAACTATTTACCTTGTTCTTTATGACGTATTGATAGAAAACCTTGTATTGTCGACATAAACATAAAAAAATTTGCAAATTGACGTATATCTTTTGTGGGTGCAAAAGAATCATATAAACCATCTGTTGTCAAGGAATTGTTTACAGTTCCTAAAAGGAAAATCTGCTATATAACTTCTTTAATAATAATATATTTTATAGTATGTGTATTGTAAAAAGAATGCACTTTTAATGTATAGAAGCATATCTGATAAATGTAAACTGTATAGTATGTTTAAGCAATTTTGTAACATATTGTGCATCTTTCAAAATTATAAAATAAACACAAAAAATCATTGAAATCTTTAAAATATTATATATATATATATATATATATATATATATATATTTTATATAATATATATATTTTTTGTGTAACTCGCTATATTAAATTTGTTCAAAATATTTTTATTATAACTTTAACTTTTGATAGCTTTCTTTTATTACCACATGTCTTTCCTTGACAAGCTTGAATAATAACAATTTTTATAACATCTTTCAATTCCATACAACAAAGAGCCCTTTCTATTGTTTCCAGAGAAACTTCTTTCTCATCTGATGTAATTATGCCTCCTATGATATAAATTCATCATTTACTGATCATTAATTAAATATAAATTTAATTAATAAAAATAAATAAATATTTTAAAACTCCTGTTCACTCACTATTATTTCAGCCTGTGATGTTAAAAATATACAATAAAAATTCTTGCAAACTATATTAATATATGGAAATATATTTCAATAAAAAACATAATCAATAAAATCAATTTATAACATATATTGAAAACTCTCCTTTTTCTTTATTAATTAATAAATAATCATCCCATTCAGCACATAATTTCGAGAGACGTTCGAAAGACATTCTGAAAACTTCCTTATGTACTAAAAACATTCTTCCCTTATGTACTAAAAATATTCTAAGACGTCTCTTGAATAAAGTGTGGAACATAAGCCGTAACACAGGCTTTTGCTTAATGTTGCAGAATGCATAAGGTATAAGAAAATCAATCAGAGTTCTTCATTTTATATTCACAGTCACATAACAAATTTTCAAATTAATAATATACAGAAATAAATATAATTTAATTTCTCTCCAAAACAAATAAATGGTTTTCAATATATATTATATAATTTTATAAATCTATTCTATCACAATTGCAAATGTTATTTAATCAAAAGTATTTCTATTTAAAGGTAATCTGCAAGAATTTTTATTGTTATTATTTTTTTTCTTTTGTCACTTCTGATGTCTTCATAATTTAAGATAATAATAATGAGCAAAAGATACAGCATAATATAATTTTATCACGATTATTCTATTGAGAATTTTCATAATAATTATATAATATTTTAAAACAGAAAAAAGTTCAAATATTTCAAAAAAATTCCTATTGTTATATATATTATTCACCTTTGTATCCATGACTTAGAATACAGAGGAATAAACAATCATATTTAATACCATAGTTTTTCGAAATATTTTTTATTTTTTCTAACATTTCATTTTTCTTTAGATTTTGAAGTATCTCGACTTTGAACCCAAAGGTTTGAAATGTTTCAGATAGATTAATAGAATCTGCACTTGTTCCAAATCGTGTTTCATACTAAAAAAAACAAAAATATAGAATTTAGAATATAGAATTAAATTATAATATATATATAAATATATATATAAATTAAATATAGAATTTAGAATATATATATTTTCATCTAATTAAAATAATAACCTCCTTCATAAAATACATCTGATTTATGATAATACATAATCCACTGTTAATTAACTGTATATTTTTTCTATAATGCCTTTTGATAAGAGACGATTCTTCTGAAGAAGTTGATTGTAAGTAATTTTCATCCTTTGTTCCAAAAGTTTGACAATTATCAACAACCCGTAGACCATTCTCAAATTTCTCCAATTCCATACAAATTATTTTTATATGCCCATCTTCAAACTTTTTCAAATGTTTTAATAATTTTTTCATATTATGCATTTTATCTAAAATAGAATAATATAAAATCTTATTTAATTAAAAAACATTTTAAGTTTATTAGATATACAATATATAAAAAAAAACAACATAATATGTATCTACATATGTGTATATGTATTAAGTGACTAAAAAAATTCTGTCATTTGCTTGAACTCCGATAAGATTACTGATTTATAATATATATTGATAAAATGTGCGACACATTAATATATCTTTATATACTACTATATCAATATCGCACTCACACATACATACAAATTTTTTAACTAATTGATCTTTCATATTAAGTATCTAAATCTAATTCTAAGTAATCAAGGTTGATTATTCAGGTAATCTCTAGTCCAAATCAAGATTGTTTTATACATATGAAATATAAAACTTGTATATAAAGCAAACATTATTATGAGTCGATGTTAAAAGTCAGTAATAAAACTAATTTTCCAATCTTTTTTCGTTTTTGGCACAAAGTCGACCGACTATATTATTGTTTATACTTTAATTATGTAGAGAAGGATTTTTTAATCTGTAAAGTTAGAAAAAGATTTGTTTGGAAAAATTGATAAAACAGATTCATTTTAGAATCCTTTACTTAGGCATGAAAGATTCTATAGATTGGCGTACAATGTTTATAACATTGAAAACAAGATGCATTGTAAAGTCTACTTATATACAAAAAATTGGAAAGGAATTGCTATAACATTATGAAAAGTAAACTGCAAAAATGAGTACTCCAATCTCAGTTATTCGTATTTGCAAACTATACAAGTTTAAAGTTAAAACAAAAATTATATCTTTTTGAAAGAAACTTAACATATCTTTTGAATCTTCATTCCAAGTTTAATCTTCATCCTCATACAAGCATGAATATCTAATGATCTTAACTTATATCAATTCAAATCATTTAATATTTATACCAACAAGTAATTTTCTATTATCTAAATTTTGATGATGCTGATGATGCATAAAGAACAGTGTACTACACAAATGTTACAATATGCATTTTAAGATGATTAGTTAAATATATATATTATGAATACATTTGCATCGTCGAAATTATATAATATAATTAAATAAGTTAATTAATAAAGGTGCTAATTGATACAAGTAATAATCAGTACAAACTAAAATAATGAAACACTCATTCGAGGTTAATTTACAAAATGTTATTATGTCTATTTTCCAATTTTCTCTATATAAAATAAACTCTATATAAGTAAATTCTGCATGTTTTCAATGTCTAGATGAAATATCGAATTTTCTGCATCAAATATTTAATTTTTATAAATTTTGTATTTTTGCACTTTAAAAATAGAATTTTATTTAATTACTTGATCAATATATATATATATATATATATACTACATATACACACACACACACACACACACACACACACACACAAAAATATATTATATATTAATTTTATAAAATATATAGTTTTAAGTTGTAATATATTGCTTTACATATGTAAATGAAACATTTTCTTCAAAAAATATAAATTTTTTTTTTAATATTACTTTTCATTCATATAAATACTCTCTTTTCAAAGATTATATACTGAAATAAATACCTTTTGAAATTGTTATATATCCGATTTGTATCCAATAAAGCATGTGTAATTCAAGATAATCTACATTGTCTAACAATGGATCATAATTATGGATTTCAGATTTAACATAGTTCAATAATAATTTTTGTTCACTTTCATTTAAAGATTCACATAATTTATATAAACACTTTGCAATTACATTTATACTTTTTGAATATGATGTAAGCTTTGGAACATACTGTAAATCTAAAACACTGAATGATATTCCTAACTTCTTTAGTACTTGTCGATTATTCAAAATACATAATGCTTCTAAGACTTTTTCTTCCCAATTTTCTGGATTATTTTTTACATAGTCTACAATTACGTACGCATTTTCTGTCTTTAGTTTAAAAAGTTCAAAAATATTATTAAATTCATTTGCATAATCGAGTATCATGAATAATATAGAAATCTTTTCATCCATATCAAGGTCATCTTCTATCTGTTTCAAAATGTTTATGTTTATAACTGTTTTTGCTATATTATATGCAATCCCATCCATCAATAATGACATGGTTAATCGTATTGTCATTAACAGTATTCCCATTTACCTGAAATATGTTATCAATAATAACAAATTGTCTATCTCAATTAATATTAAAAAAAAACAGGTCGAATAAGCTTAAATTTATCAAAATTAAAGTAAGATCTATTGAATAATTACTTGTGATAACACATTAATCGGTAAGATATTAAAATATTAAATAAAAATGTTCACAAAAAATGAAAATTTTTACAAAAAAAAATTCTAACCGTTAATTTCACATGATGAAAACACAATGAAAACACTAATAAACAGAACCAAAGAGAAACCTGAGAGAGGACATGATGGCCCATAATCTGTAATCACAAAATGCCGCACACTACTGTCCTCTGAAGAAATGGATGTTAACTACACAATCACCTTTTTGCAGTGCTCCTAGATAGAAATAAATCGCTGAAATCATTGAAATCTTTATTAATTTAATAGATAGTTATTTTAGCGATTTCAACTATCTATTCGCATCAGGAGCACCGCAAAAAGGTAGATATTATTGTGTAATCCACTTTTTCAGAGGGCGACAGTGCACCATTTTGCGATTATAGGTTACAAGTTTTAGTAAGGCACTATGAGTATTCGCATCCGCCATTTCGAATTCTTTCCTCATTCTCTTGCTCCTTTTCTCAATCCCTTTCTCTCTCTCTCTCTCTCTCTCTCTCTCTCTCTCTCTCTCTCTCTCTCTCTCTCTC
>NW_012130066.1:14940649-14943759 GCF_000143395.1 Atta cephalotes | reverse complement strand
TACATAAATACAAATATTAACTCATTATACCGCATTCGTGGTAATACCCAATGTATTAAATTAATTAAAAGTACTATCAAATTAATATACAACCACGATCATTATAATCCAATTAAATTAGTAAATTTTCCGACTATTAAATACATAAAAAAATAATCATATCATACTCAGCTATAAAAATCGAAGCAAACACCCCTCTAAAAAACGCCACATTAAATCCTGAAACTAACTCTAACTCAATAAAATCTATCGGCCTACGATTCAATCACGCTTACACTCTTATAAAAAATACAAAAAATAATGAACTTAACATTAATCCATATCATATATATATATACTTGCCATTTCATATAATACAAAAAAGAATATCTTTACCTTAAAATTACCAAAAAAATTATAATTAAACTAATCTCATATGATGAAGTTTGTGAAATAGCTCGCACAGCCCCAATTAAAGAATATATAGAATTAGAAAATCACTCTATAAACATAAATATATAACCAATAAATGTTAAAAAAATATTTAAAGTTAATAAAGAATAATTTAAATAATAAATATTTGTAATATATGTTTTCGACCCAGATATGGCTACTAAACGGTAAATCCATCCAGTCTAAACGGAAATTTAGGCCACTTTCTGCTGCAGATATGGCATCTAAATGGAAAATCCATCCATATTCGGCCCTGATATGGCCTCTAAACTGAAAATCCAGCCACTTTCGGCCCAGATATGACTTTTAAACTGTAAATCAAGCCACTTTTGACTCGGTTATGGCCCCTAAACGGAAAATGCGGCCACGTTCGGTCCAGATATGGCATGTAAATTGTAAATCCGACCACTTTCGTCCCAGATATGGCCACTAAACGGCATATTAAATTTGATGATTTTTATTTTGATATTCAAGTTAATATTTGTATTTATGTAGGAAGGGATTAGTAAGTAGGGGATAGGAGAAAGAATAAAAATAATATAACGATATTCTGTCACTTTGGCACAGATATGACCTCTAAACGGTAAATGCGGCCACTTTTAGTCTTGATATGGCATATAAATGGTAAATCCGGACATTTTCGGCCCAGAAACTACATCTATAAGGTAAATCCGGCCATCTACGGCAAAGACATATCCTCTAAACGATAAACCCAGCCACTTTCGACCCAGATTTGTCCTCTAAACGGCAAACCCGGTCACTTTTGTCCCATATATGGCAGATAATCGATAAATCCCGCCATATTCGACCCAGATATGCCCTCTAAATCGTAAATTCGGCACTTTTGGATCAGATATGGCCTCTAAACGGTAAATTCGGTCACTTTCGACCCAAATATGGCATCTAAACTGTAAGTCCGGTCACTTTCGGCCATATATGTCTCCTAAACGTTAAACCCGGCCACTTTCGGCTCAGATATGACTTCTAAATGATAAATCCAGCCATTTTCGGCTCAGATATAGCATCTGAACTGTAAATCCGTTCACTTCCGGCCAGATATGGCAGCTGAACCGTAAATACCGTTCATTTCGGCCAAGATATGTCCTCTAAACGATAATTCTCGCTATTTTCGACCCAGATATTGCCTGTAAACGGTAAATACGTCCACTTTCGGCCCAGACACGGTATCTAAAGAGTAAATCCAGACACTTTCGAACCACATATGTCAACGAAAATGTAAATTCTGCCACTTTTGGTCAAGAAATGGTCTCCAAACGGTAAACCCGGCCACTTTTGGCCCAGATATACCATCTGAACGGTAAATCCGGCCACTTTCTGCCCAGTTATGGCCTCTGAACCGTAAATCCGGCCACTATTGGCCATGATATAGCCTCTTAATGGTATTTATCGTTTAGGGGCCGAAAGTGGGCGAATTTAGCATTTAGTTGTCATTTCTGGGCCGAAAATTGCCAGATTTATCGTTTAAAGGACATATATAGGCCGAAAGTTACAAGATTTTCCATTTAGAGTACATATCTGTTTCTGTTTAAATGCCATACCTTGGCTGAAAGTGTTCAAATTTACTGTTTAGTAGTCATACATGGGCCGAAAGAGATCGGAATTACCGTTTAGATGCTATATCTGGACCGATAGTTTCCGGATTTACCTTTTAGAGGACATATCTGGGCCAAAAATGATCAGATTATCGTTTATAGACAACATCTGGGCAGAGAGTTACCGGATTTACCGTTTAGGGGACATATCTAGATGGAAAGTGACCTAAATTTCCGTTTAGAGGCCATATCTGTAACGAAAGTGGCCGGATTTACCGTTTAGAGTCCATAGTTGTGATGAGAATGGATGGATTTACTGTTTAGAGGACATATCTGAGCAGAAAGTATCCTAAATTTCCGTTTAGAGTGGATGGATTTACCGTTTAGTAGCCAGCTGGTACAAAAGGATATATTAATATTATTTATTATTTAAATTGTTCTTTATTAATTTTAATTATTTTTTTTACATTTATAGGTTATACATTTATATTTATAGAGTGATTTTCTAATTCTATATATTATTTAATTGGGACTGTGCGAGATATTTCACAAACTTCATCATATGAGATTAGTTTAATTGGTTTAGATAATTTTAAGGTAAAGATATTCTTTTTGGATTTTATGAAATGGCTTGTAAAATCCATTATTTTTGTTATTTTTTGTAAGAGTGTCAGCGGGATTGAATCGTAGGCCGATAGATTTTGTTGAGTCAGAGTTATTTCCAGGTTTAATGTGAAGTATTTTAGAGGGATGTTTGCTTTGAATTTTATAGCTGAGTATGATATGATTATTTTTTTAATGTATTTAATAGTCGGAATATTTACTAATTTAATTGGATTCTAATGATCGTGGTTGTATATTAATTTGATAGCATTTTTTAAATTAATTTAATACGTGTGATATTATCACGAATGCGGTATGATGAGTTAATATATTTATTTTGAAAGATTATTTTATCTTTTATTATAAATTTTATGATTTTTATTTTGATATTCAAGTTTATATTTGTATTAATGTAGGAAGGGATTAGTAAGTAGGGGATAGAAGAAAGAATAAAAATAGTATAACGATATTTTAAAAATAGTAATTGAAGAGATTAATGTATAATTTAATGTGTGTGTGTAT
>NW_012130066.1:14932567-14935118 GCF_000143395.1 Atta cephalotes | reverse complement strand
TAGTTCATATAAATTTAATGTTATGTAGGTTACTAACTTTTTGTATAGTAGGAATATTAGGAAAATATGTAATGATAATTTCTCATGGACTGTGTTCTTCAGGGATATTTTGTATAGTAAATTTATATTATGAGCGATCGGTCGGGGAGACAGTTGTTATTTTTAAATAAGGGTATAGTCAGAAATTTAGCTACAGTTATTATATGATGACTTTTATTTTGTATAATAAATTTTTCTTTTCCTTTGTCATTAAATTTTATTGGGGAAATACTAATATTAATAAGAATTGTAAATTGAGATATTAGGATAATAATAATGTATTTAATATTTATTAATTTGTATATATATTAATTTGTTTTTTAGGAATGCTTATTCGTTATACTTATTTTCATATGTTTATCATTCATATGTTTATCATATGTTTATCAAAAAATATTTATAATGAAAATAAGGTTTATGGTTCAAGTTTAAAAGAGTATATGATTTAAGTTATACATTTCCTTCCTTTGTTAATATATTTATTAAATTTAATTATATTTATATAATTTGAAGGGTAGAGGTAGATTAGTGGAGTGATTGTTATTAAAGGATAGAGAGGGAAAATTGTTAGACTTATTAGTAAGTAGTTAAAGTTAAATAAGAGATTAAAAATATTAAGGTATACAGAGGTAAGTGTTAATTAATTTATTTAAATAAAAAATATTAATTTGTAGTATTAAAAATACTTTAAAAGTTAGAAAAAATCTTAAATTATTTTAAATGTATTATTTTTTATATATATGTTTTGAGCATTTGTTATTTTAAGAATAATAAGAATAAGTTTTTCTATTTAGATTTAATAGTAATTTTAGAGTGAATAGTTTTTCAGTTTAATCCTATAAATTTAAAATTTATTATATTGATTGATTGAATTTCTATATTATTTATTAGATTTATTATATTAATTTCTTCTATAATAATATATTATATAGAGTAACTTATATGAATATGAGAAGTTATATGAATAAGTTATGAATAGGAGAAGTATTAAGCGATTTAATTATTTATTGTTATTATTTATTTTACCTATAATTTTAATAGTAATTAGTTCTTACGTTATTAAGATTTTAGTTGGTTGAGATGGATTAGGGATAGCATCATATTGTTTATTTATTTATTATCATAATTATATATTTTATAATTCTGGGATAATTACGGTGTTATTCAATCGAATTGGAGATGTAAGTATTTTAATAGCAATTAGAATAATAATGATAGTTGGGAGATGAGATTTAGTATTTAAGGTTGGGTTGGATTTAATATTATTAATAATGTTAGCTACCATTACTAAAAGGGCTCAAATTCCTTCTTCTGTGTGATTGCCCTTAGCTATAGCTGCTCCAACACCTGTATCAGCTTTAGTACATTCTTCAACTTTAGTAACTGCGGGAGTGTATTTAATAATTCGTTTAATAGTTTTTTAATAAAAATAACTTTAAGAGTAATTTTAAGTTCTATTTCTATTTTAATATATTTATATCAGGAGTTATTTTGAGAATAACTTTAAAAAAATTATTGCATTGTCAACTTTAAGGCAGTTAGAATTAATAATAATAATTTTAAGGTTTAGGATAATAGCTTATTATCAATTATTGGTACATGCAATTTTTAAGTCTATACTATTTATGTCTGCGAAGGCTGTAATTCATTTAATAAAGAATACTCAAGATATTCGATTTAGGAAATTTAAATGAAGTGATTCCTTATGTAATAATAAGATTATTGATTTCTAGGATGGCTTTAAGAGGGATGCCCTTTATGGCAGGATTTTATAGAAAAGACGTGATTATAGAAATTATTTGGGAGAAAAGGATTAAATATATTTATGTTTGTGTTAATAATCATATCATTATCGTTAACTGTATCTTATTCATTACGATTTTTTTATTATTTATTTTTTAATAGAAGATTAAAATTTTATAGTCATATATGTATTAAAGAAGATAAATTAATTAATATATCTATAATTATTATAATGTCATTGAGGATTATAGTAGGATCTTTAGTAAATTGAATTTTTTATTATTATCTAGTTTTGACTATTATCTAGTTTATTTATCTTCTTTAGAAAAATTAATTACTTTAGAAAGTTGTCTAGTCTGAATTTTAGTCATAAGGGTAGTAATTATTATAAGAAAGTTTTTAAAGTTATATTATTACATATATTTTTTAGATCTATATGATTTTTGACTAGGGCATATAGATTATAAGCCAGTTAATATATACAGGATAATAGAAAGAATTCTCAGAATTAGAAAGTTGAGTAGAATTTATAAGAAAAATTTTATTATTAGATTTATAAAAAAAAATTTAATTATATTTATTATAAGTTACATATATTTACATATATTTACATTTATTTTTGTTTATTTAGAGTAATATTTATATTTAATTAAAAATTTATTTAATTTAAATAGCTTATAATTAAAGTATAATATTGAAAATACTAAGAAAATTTTTATTAAAAATTTTTAAATAAATTAAAAATTAAATTATTTTTATAATAAAAATA
>NW_012130066.1:14912657-14925804 GCF_000143395.1 Atta cephalotes | reverse complement strand
TTATACTATTTTTATTCTTTCCCCTACTTACTAATCCCTTCTTACATAAATACAAATATAAACTTGAATATCAAAATAAAATCATAAAATTTAAAATAAAATGTAAAATAATCTTTCAACATAAATATATTAACTCATCATACCGCATTCGTGGTAATAATATCCCACGTATTAAATTAATTAAAAATGCTATCAAATTAATATACAACCTCGATCATCATAATCCAATTAAATATTCCCATTATGAACATTACATAAGAAAAATAATCATATCATACTCAGCTATAAAAATCAAAGCAAACACCTCTCTAAAATACTTCACATTAAACCCTGGAACTAACTCTGACTCAACAAAATCTATCGGCCTATGATTCAATCCCGCTGACACTCTTACAAAAAATACCAAAAATAATGGACTTAACATGCCATTTCATAAAATTCAAAAAAGAATATCTTTCCCATAAAATTATCAAAACCAAAAAAATTATAATTAAACTAATCTCATATGATGAAGTTTGTGAAATAGCTCGCACAGCCCCAAATAAAGAATATATAGAATTATTTAAATAATAAATATTATTAATATATCCTTTCGGCCCAGATGGCTACTAAACGGTAAATCCATCCACTCTAAACGGAAATTTAGGTCACTTTCTGCTCAGATATATCCATAAGATATATCCTCTAAACAGTAAATACATCCATTTTCATCACAGCTATGGACTCTAAACGGTAAATCCGGCCACTTTCGACCCAGATATGGCATCTAAACGGTAAATCAGGTCATTTTTGACACAGATATGGACTCTAAACGGTAAATGAGGTCTCTTTCGATCCAGATATATTATCTAAATAGTAAACCCAGCAAACTTACGGCCCAGTTATGATTACTAAACGGTAAATGTGGTCACTTTCGTTCCAAATATGACATTTAAATGATAAATCCTGGTACTATCGGTCCAGATATGACCTCTTAACAGTAAATCCTGTAACATTCTGCCCAGAAATGGCATTTAAACGGTAAATCGGGCAACTTTCGGCACATAAATGTCATCTAAACAATAAATCCAGTCTGTTACGCTCCAGATAGGGAATCTAAACGGTAAAACTGGCTACTTTTGGCCCAGATGTTGACTTTAAACGTTAAATCCGGCCACTCTCGGACAATATATGGCAGCTAAACGGTAAATCCCACAAAATTCGATCCAGACTTGGTCTCTAAATGGTAAATACAGCCACATTCATACCAGTTATGGACTCTAAATGGAAAATCCGGTTACATTCGGCCCAGATATGGCTTCTACATGGTAAATTCGCCCACTTTCTACCTATATATATGTCTTCTATACAGTAAACTCGGCCACTTTCGTCCCAGAAATGTTATCTAAACTGTAAATCCTGTCACTTTCGGTCCAGATATATCCTCTAAACGTTAAATCCTGTCATTTTGGGTCCAGATATGTCCTCTAAACAGTAAATCCGACCACTTTCGGCCTAGATATGTCCTCTAAATTGTCAACCCTGCCACATTCGGCCCACATTTGTCCTCTAAATCCGGCGACTTTCGGACCAGATATGGCCTCTTAACGGTAAATCCAGGTACTTTCGAACCAGATATGGTCTCTAAACGGTAGACTTCCATTTTCTTCCCAGATGTGTTCTCTAAATTATACGTCCGTCCACTTTCGACGAGATATGCGTTCCAAACTGTAAATTCATCATCTTTCGGTTCAGATATGGTATCGAAACAGTAAATTCGACTACTTTCGACCAGATATGGACTCTAAACGGTAAATTCAGCCTCTTTCGGCCCAAATATGGTCATTAAACGGTTAATCCGGCCACCTTTGGCTCGTATATGGCCTCTAAACGGTAAATCCGGCTAGTATCAGCCTAGATATGACCTCTAACAGGAAACACGGCCACTTTCGGCCCAGATATGTCATCTAATCGGATCTAAATCCGATAACTTTCGACCAAGACATATCCTCTAATCGGTAAACCCGGTCACTTTCAAATCACATATGGCCTCTAAACGGTAAATTCAGCCTCTTTCGGGCAAGATATGGCCTCTAAATGTTAAATCCGTCCATTGTCGGACCAGATATGCCTTCTAAACGGTAAATGCGGCCACTTTCGGCCCAGATATGGCCGCTAAACGTAAAATCCTGCTATTTTCAAACCAGTTATGTACTCTAAATGGAAAATATCGTCACTTTCAGCCCATATATGTCCTCTAAACGGTAATTCCGGCATCTTTCGGCCCAGAAATGACAACTGAACGCTAAATATGCCTGTTTTCGGACCATACATGACCCCTAAACGATAAATACTGTTCAGAGGTCATATTTTTGGACAATAATGGCCGGATTTACAGTTTAGAAGCCTTATCTTGACCGAAAGTGGACATATTAACCGTTTACTGAGCCAAAAGTGGACAGACTTGCCGTTTAGAGACCATTAATGGTCCGAAAATGACAGGATTTACATTTTAATTATCATATCTGGAAAGAAAGTGGCCGGATTTTCCGTTTAGAGTCCATATCTGGTCCGTAAGTGGGCGAATTTACCTTTCAGATGCTATATCTGGGCCGAAAGTGGCCGAGTTTTCAGTTTAGAGGCCATATCTAAACCGATAATAAGGGGATTTACCGTTTAGAAACAATATCTGTGCCGAAATTAAAAAGATTTACCGTTTTGCCGCAATATATTGACCGAAAGTGGCCTGTTTAACCATTTAGAGTCCACATTTGGACCGAAAGTGGCCGAAATAACCGTTTAGAGACTGTATCTGGATCGAAGCTGGATTTTCCTTTTAGAGATCGTATCTGTTCCGAAAATTGCCAGTTTTATCGCTTAAAGATATCATATGGGCCGAAAGTGGCCGGATTTGTCGTTTACAGGCCATGACTTTGCCCAAAGTGGACGGATTTATCGTTTAATGTCCATATCTGATCCGAAAGTTGCCGGATTTATCTTTTAGAAAACATATCTGGACAGAAAATGGCATGATTTACCGTTTAGAAGTCACATGTGGGCCGAAAGTGGCTGAAATATCCATTTAGAGGCAATATATGGGTCGAAAATAGCCAGATTTACCGTTTAGAGACCAAATCTGAGCCGAAAGTGGTGGGTTTAGAATTTAGAAGTCATATCTGGGTCAGAATAGAAGTCATATCGATAGTAGATGGATTTATCAGGGCCATATCCAAGCCGAAAGTGGACAGATATACCGTTTAGTGGCCATATCTGGGCCGAATATGGACGGGTTTTCCATTTAGAGTCTATAACTAGGTCGAAAGTGGCCAGATTTACCGTTTAACGACCATATATTTATCAAAAGTGGCCGGATTTACCATTTAGAGGACATATCTTGGCTGAAAGTGACGGGATTTACCGTTTAGAGGCCATATCAGACCGAAAGTGGCCGGAATTACCGTTTAGAGGTCATTTACAGTTCAGCTGACATATATGTGCCGAAAGTGGCTATATTTTCCATTTAGTGGCCATATCTAGGACGAAAGTGACTGAAAGTGATTTACTGTTTTGAGGCCATATCTGGGCCTAAAGTAGCCGCAATTACTGTTTAGAAACCAAATCTTGACTGAAAGTGGCAGAATTTAGAGATCATATCTGGTCCGAAAGTGGCTGGATTTACCGTTCAGAGCATATCTGGTACGAAAATGGATGGATTTACTGTTTAGAGAACATATCTGGGCAGAAAGTGTCCTAAATTTCCGTTTAGATGCCATATCTGTTCCGAAAGTGGACGGATTTATCGTTTATACGCCAAATCTAGACCGATAATGGACCGCATTAACCATTTAGAGGATGTACCAGGTAATAAGTAATCGGATTTACGTTTAGATGCCGTATCTTGGCAAAAAGTGGCCGTATTTATTATTTATAGATCATATCCTAGCAGAATGTTATCGGATTTACCGTTAAGAGGCCATTTCCGGGCCGAAAGTGGCCGTATTTACCGTTTATAAGTCATATCACGCCGAATGGGGCCGTATTTACTGTTTATAGATTATATCTGTGAAGAAAGTTACCCGTTTTACCGTTAAGAAGCCATATTTAGGCCGAATATGGCTAGGTTTACCGTTTAGAAGCCATATCTTGGCCGACAGTGGACGGAATTATCGTTTAGAGGCCATATCTGAACCGAAAAAGGCCGGATTTAACGTTTAGAGGCCATATCTGGCCGAATGTGGCCGATATTAACTTTTATAAGACATTTCTTGGCCGTAATTGGCTGGATTTAAGTTTAGAGGACATACTAAACTGAACGGAATTGCTGTTTAGAGGCAATATTTGGGCCGAAAATGGACTGATTTACCGTTTAATGGCCATATCTGGGCCATTAGGGACGTTATTTACCATTTAGATGTTATATCTGGACCGAAAATGGCCGGACATATCGTTTAGATGATATATCGGGGACGAAGGCAGAATTTATCGTTTAGAGGCCATATCTGGGTCGAAAGTGGCTGGGTTTACTGTTTAGAAGCCATACCTAAGTCGAAAGAGGCTGAATTTACCGTTTAGAGCCATATGTGGTTCGAAAATGGCCGGATTTACCGTTTAATTGTCATATATGGACCGAAAGTGGCTGAATTTACCGTTTAAAAGCAATATCTGTGCCGAGTTTTCCGTTTAGAAGCCATATCTAGGCCAAAAGTGGCCGGAATAACCGTTTAGAGAGCGTATCTGGGTCATAGGTGGACGGATTTACCGTTTAGAGGCCATATCTGTTCCGAAAATGGACGGATTTATAGTTTAGAGTACATATCTGAGCAGAAAGTGGCAGAATTTAGAGAACATATATAGGCCGAAAGTGGACGGATTTACCGTGTAGATGCCATATCTGAGCCGGAAGTGTCCGGATTTATCGTTTAGAGGCAATATTTGGGCCAAATATGGAGGTATTTACCGTTTAGCTGCCATATATGGGCCGAAAGTGGCCGGATTTACAGTATAGAGGACATATCTGAGCCGAAAGTGATCGGAATTACCGTTTAGATGCAATATCTGGGCCGAATATAGCCGGGTATTTCATTTAGAGTCCATAACTATGTCGAAAGTGGTCGGATTTACCGTTTAGAGACCGTATCTGGGCCGAAGGTGGCCTGATTTTCCTTTTAGAGGTCATATCTGTTCCGAAAATTGCTGGATTTACCGTTTAAAGACAACATTTGCTCCTAAAGGTGGCCGGATTTATCGTATAGCAATCATTACCGGACCGAAAATGGCTGGATTTACCGTTTACAGGCCATGTCTGGGTCCAAAGTAGGCGTATTTATCGTTTAGTATCCATATCTGTGCCGAAAATGGCTGGATTTACCGTTTAGAGGACATATCTGGTCCGAAAGTGGCCGGATTTCCCGTTTAAAGACCACATCTGGGCCGAAAGTAGACGGATTTACAGTTTAGAGGCCATATCTCAGTCGAATATGGCCGGATTTACCGTTTAGAGTCCTGGGCCAAAAGTGGCTGAATTTTCTGTTCAGAGGAAATATCCTGACCGAAAGTGGTCGGATTAACCGTTTAAATGACCTATCTATGCCGAAAGTAGCTGGATTTACCGTTTAGAAGTCATATCTTGGCCGTATTAACAATTTACTGGCCATATATCTGAGCCGAAAGTGGCATTACCAGGTGTGTAAGCTTAAATCCGTTATTTTTTAGTCAGAATAACATATTTTTTTTCCTAGGACACAAATATAAATTTATTCAAAGTACTTACTCTCGCTAACTATACATTTTTCCCATCTTTCGGGTAATTTGTGTATACGCCTCATCTTTCGAGGCAAACCACTCATCAAGCCATTTTCGGACATTTTCGTAAGAATCGAAGTGCCACTCAGTGAGTGTGTGGCCCATCGACGAAAACAGGTGATAGTCAGAATGTGCCAGGTCTAATGAGTAAGCGAGATGGAGTAGCACTTCCCAGTTGAGTGTCTCTAAGTAGTTTTGGACCATTGTTGACGTGTGCGATGGTGCGTTGTCGTGGAGGAAAATTAGCTTGTCATATCTTTTCCGATAATGCGGCCTTTTTTCACGATGCAATTTGATCAATTTTTGATCAAATTTGATCAGTTTTAACTCGTAGTAGATGACACCCTCTTGATCTCACCAAACGCATCTTCTGTCCGAAGCGATTTGGTCTTGAGGAAGATGTTGATGGTTGGGCGGGATCAATCCAAGATTTTTTGCGTTTAGGATTCTGAAAATAGATTCACTTTTCATCGCCTGTCACAATCCGATGCAGGAACAACTTTCTTTTTGTCTGGCAAGCAGAATTTGGCATGTGTTTTGGTGTCTCTCCATCTACCTATCATTCAGTTCATGCGGCACTCATTTTCCGATCTTTTGAACTTTCCCCATGGCATGTAGCCGCATGGAAATGGCTGCTTGAGAAACACCCAATTGCTCGACAAACAGTCGGTGCGATTCGGTAGCCGATTTCTTCAAATTGAAACAGAAAAACAAAGCTTCCCGCATATGCTTTTTTTTAGCAAAAAAGTAGACATGATTACGAAAGAAAAAATGTATGTTGTTATATGAAATTTCTGATGATGTGCACTGGTTAATGTTGGCAGATGTCAAACAAAAAAAAAGTGTGTTGTGTGCCCAGGGTAGCTTTGTTCACTAATGCCACTTATGAGCAAACAGCGGATTTAAGCTTATACACCTGGTAATTATTTTTATGTTTTTACATTACTATTATTATTTTTATTATAATAAAAAGTAATTTTACAAAAGAAAGAAGGATATATATGGACATATTTCATATATAATTATACACGTTTATGAATATTTATGCGTGTTTACGTATGTTTATGCATATTTATACATATTCATGCATGAAAAATTTTTTATCGGATACTTTTTATCGGCGCTAGTGCTGCACCAAGTGAAAAGCGCTATTATTATTGCTACTCTAGACCAAGTTAATGCGTCCTTTCCTAAATGAGGAACTCCCACTCCTCAAATTTCTGTCAATGCTTGGTCTAGAGATACTGTGATGCTCTACCTCCTCCTACTTAAGGGCGAATGATGTCCACGCAAAGTGACTCCCTCCCCCTTGCTTAGAGACGTCCGAACTTTCATGCGAAGCGACTCTCACCTCATCTTCTTCCTGGTTAAGGGTGCACGACTTCCATACGAATATTTATTCATTTTAATACTTTATTTTAAAATGGTTTTTTTTTCGCCAAAAGTCTTTAGTCTTTAAGAGTTTTCATTTTGATATAAAAATGGAACTTTTTGCAAAATTTTATTGAAATCGGAGAGATTCGGTTTTCGGAAGTTTATCCGGAAAATATATTAATGATAATTTGCTGGAAGGTTTGATTGCAGCATATTTCTTAAGGTTCTACATTAGTTGTAAGCTGATCGCAAGTTTATTGCGACAGCCAATATGAAGCATTGATTTCAAAATGCAAGCTTCAGATTGACTGTCACAACAAACTTGCGATCAGCTTGCAATTAATGTAGAACTGGCTTTATTTACAATAGAAGTAGCAGTCGTAGAATCTTAAATCGCAGAAAATTAATCAATCACAGTCGAATGAAAAAAATAATCGACTATGACTGGTCAATTTTCTACGACTTAAGATTTTACGACCGCTATAACTTCTATTATAGACTTCGCATTATACTGCGACGCTCCTGAAATATATTTCCGCGCGCGATCCGGCGGCTCGGCCGTCAAGCATTGAGCGATAGTGAGGAAAAAGTAAGCAGCGCTTCAGAAATCAGCCCGAAATGTGCAACTAATTTCGAGCACTAAAAGCTAGTTTCACTAATGCCAGTTAGCCTTAATCGGCTGTTGATTGACCAATCATCGCGTTTGCTGTTTAGAATCGATCAATTGCGGTTGACAGTTAATCACGATTAAGCTTAATCGGCATAGTGAAACCGATCCAAATTTAATATGAGAACTTATAAAAGAGAATAAACTTATAAAAGAGAATAATAGGTTGATTTGTGAGGTAGGCAATACTGCATCTAAAATAATCTCAACTACTCTAAAGATCTTTTAATCAGAGTCTGACCACCTGAAGTGAGTATTTTTCATCGAAATTGTGCGAAAGAAAAAAATCGTGCTATTTCATCTCACGCTACAATAAAGCTGCTTTTTCATGCGAGCAAAGAAAAGCTAGCGTTTATCTCCATTCCGTTACAATTCAAATTCAGTGTTGAAAAGCTAAAGCTACCGCCTCCTTCCTTTCATGGAGTGAAGTTTCACTGGCAAAATTATCCACTATGCTGTGAATAAAGGAGCATTGGAACAAACAATTAAAAAAATTGACCAATCAAAAAATCGAAATATTTGGTCAATCAAGTGTACTATAGTCAGAGTCAGCATTGCTTCGCTCATAATTGGACAATGTTGAACTTTTTAAGCGTTTATTCGCTAGATTCGCCATTTTGGCGAAAATTGATGGAGAGAGAGTAAAATGCCAGTTTTTATTCGCCGCGTGAAATTGCATTTTTGCAGCTCTATAGAGACGCTCCATAAAGGTACAATTTCATGTAGCGAAGCTTCGCTGGCGAAGACTTCCCACTTCGTCAGGCGAAAATGCATAGCTAACGAAGCTTCGCTTAAAGTTCAATATTGTCCAACTATGAACGATTATATTCCACTTGATTGGCCAAATATTTTAAAGCATTTTTTGATTGATTAATTTTTTGAATTGTCTGTTCAATGCTCCTTTATTCACGGCAGGGAGGAGTAACTTTATCAGCGAAACTTCGCTTCCATGAAAAGGTAACGTTCTTATTCACCTCCCGGAGCCGCGCGTTCGCTCCTTCTCTCGTAAATCGTAAATCGTAATTAATGATATTCTTGACTACTTTTTTTAGGCATCTTTGCGGTTTGTATTGTCCTCAACACGAACTTCGATTTTTTTTCATTTCATCTGTATCTATACGTGATAGGTGCATAAACTCGCGGTGGGATCTCGTACTAAAGTTAAATTCAATCCAAATTTTGTCGCATAGTATTAAGGCTGCAGCAAAGACTTTTGCATAACGCATAACGCATCAAGTAAATCAACTAATCAGAATCTTTCCTTTCCTCCAATTCCATGGAAAAGAAGAATTTTAATTGATTGATTCCTTTATGCACTATACATTATGCAAGAGTCTGTACTGCGATCATTACATCATTTTTAGAAGTTTTGTAAAGTGGGGACGACTTAAGAATATAGAATAAGACTTAAGAACATAGGCTAATACAACAACTTCCGCCGCACGGCAAGTGTTGCCGCGATCTGTTTACAGGAGCCATAAATCCATGGCCATATATCATACATTTAAAGTAAAAGCATAATGTATTTTCATTATGCATTTAAATGAAATGGATGAAAAATGTTGGATCAATCACAAACTGAGAAGAAGGCCAAACTCTGATTAGAGGATTAAAGATCTTTATATTACATTCAATAGATAAAATTTATACTTATTCATATAGAATTCTCATCTAATTTTAATTATATAAAAAAATTCAAGAATAAAATGTCTATAATATATCAAGACTACATAATCAATATATGGCGTTATAATTATTGTGTTGAGTTAATTATATATATATTAGGTGTGGGAAAAAGTTCGTGGCGTTTTTCCCGTTAGATGTAACGAAGAAAAATGCCACGAACTTTTTCCCACATTTAATATTAGGAGTACAAATTAGTTCGTTTCCCTAAAGATAGCCAGCTGTTGTGAATGGTTTATAGTGACAGATGATTTTGAGTTTCAGAGAGGTTAAATATCTGCTAATAATATTCAGTTTATATCGCTTTGAGTTTTTTACAAAAACCTTGATTTTTACTGTGTTTGAAATGTCGAATTTTGTGTTAACCAAGCAGCATTTGCGGGAGATTTTGATTTTCTGCTTTAATTGGAAGAAAAGTGCGGCTGAAGCCCATCGAATGCTTGTCGAAGTTTATGGTAACACTGCTCCAACTGATAAATCATGTAGGGAATGGTTTTGATATTTCAAGAATGGAGATTTCAGCGTTGAAGAGCGTTGAACAAGCCTCGCTCTAGACAGCCAAAAAAATTCGAAGACAAAGAATTGGAGGCATTACTCGAAGAAGATCAGAGTCAAACGCAAGAAGAGCTTGCAGAATCAGTGAGATAGAGTAACTCAAGCCGTTTCTGTACGATTGAGGGCCATGGGAATGATTCAGAAACAAGAAAATTAAGTGCCTTATGAACTGAAACCGAGAGAAGTTGAAAGGCGATTTTTCACTTACGAACAGCTGATTCAAAGACAACAGAGAAAAGGTTTTTTGCATCGGATTGTGACTGGAGATGAGAAGTGGATATTCTACGACAATCCCAAGAAAAAAAAATACTACGCTAAGCCCGGTCAATCGTTGCTATCGATCTCAGCATCAACATCACGGCCGAACATTCATGGTTCGAAGATCATGCTCTGTATTTGGTGAGACCAAATCTTCTTGTCTTGTTTACTATAAGCTGCTGAAACCTGGTGATTCCATTACAGGCAATCGGTATTGGCTACAATTGATTCGTTTGAGCCGTGCATTGCGAGAAAAACTGGAATACGAATAAAACATGATAAAGTTATTCTTCTTCATGACAACGCTCGGCCTCATATCGCTAAAGTTGTAAAAAAATATTTGGAAACGCTCAAATGGGATGTTTTACCCGCCGTATTCTCCGGACATTGCTCCTTCTGCTGATTACTGGTTGTTCCGAAGGACAACAAGTCACTGGGTCACTTCTTTCGCAGAAATTGAAAATTGGCTCCAAAATTGAATCACCTCCAAAGACGAGTCATTTTTTCGAGATGGAATTCAAAAATTGCCTGAGAAATGGGAAAAAGTAGTAGGCAGCGATGGATATACTTTAATTGATCTGTTCATTCATTTTGTTTTGAAATAAATGCACAAAAAACGGACCGAACTAATTTGTAATCTAAAATGTAAGTCCCAATATGCAAAATTTTAATTAGAATCATGTCTGCGCATAAACTCTTGCGTATTTTCATTGACTCCACCGTACGTTTGCATTCTCACCTGCAGCGGACTTGCTTCATCCTGCAATTAATAAAAATATTTGATCAGAGATATTAAGATCAATGATTAAAAAAATTATTTTTAATATAAAATATCAAAAAGAATAAAAAAACAATTTTTGGTAAATATTGAAAACAAAGGATCCCCAATGATACTTGCACAAGGAAAATTCAGCAAAACCACCTTTAAGCAAAAAAGATCGGTTCTTACATTCATAGTCGATTCTTACATTTCAAGATTGTCTTAAATACAATTTTAAAATGTTATATTAGATGTACAACTTTGCTTCCGCCGTTTTTTTTCCGAAATTCGAGGCTTTATTGTAAAAAACTGGTTATACATTTATGATTCAAAGTATTGTCTATCGCTGGCCACTATTTTCTCCCATCTTTCGGGTAGTATACGAATCCCGCGTCGAAAAAACTGATCATCTTTTGAGGCTATCCACGAATCGATCCAATTTTTTACTTCTTCATAAGACCGGAAGTGCTGGTCAGCTAGGCCGTGTGCCATTGATCGAAACAAGTGATAGTCAGAGGGAGCAACGTCTGGAGAATATGGCGGGTGGGGTAGGACTTCCCATTTCAACGTTTCCATGTCTTGAGTCTTCCACTTTCACAACATGGGGTCGAGCATTGTCATGCTGCAAAATCACTTTATCGTGTCTCTCGTTGTATTGCGGCCGTTTGTCTTTCAATGCTCGGCTCAAACGCATCAATTGCGTTCGATACCGATCGCCTGATTGTGATTGTTTCAGTCGGTTTTTAACAGTTCATAATACATTACGCCGAGCTGGTCCCACCAAATACAGAGCATGACCTTGGATATCAAAATCATCGTTTTTGAAGCGTTGAAACCACTCACAACACGTTCTTTCACTAATAGCGGCCTCACCATAAGTATTTGAGAGCATTCGAGCCTCAGCCGCAGATTTCTTCATATTGAAAATTAAAATCTCCCGCAAATGACGAGAATTTGGCTCGTAAACTGACATTTTCAATCGAGAATAACTTTATGATGCAGACACAAATCGACTAATGTTTCTATGGGATTATGTTGACAGATGCCCAAGTTTATTGTATGATGTCTATGATCTATTTATTTCGACCACCACTTACCGCTAAAGCCATCTATAGGAAAACAGCGGAAGCAAAGTTGTACACCTAATAAGTCAATCCGAAAATTATATTAAGACATTATTTAAAACTAAGAACGAACTATAAATATCACCTCATGTTTCGCGTTTCACATAGCCCTTCCGCACTACATTGACGACGAGGAGTAAAAGCAGGATTTGACAGAACTGCACATATCATGTAATCCTTCCAGTGTGCTCCCATCTCTCCTCCTACCCAGGAACGGACATTTCCATGCGAAACGGAGGAGATTCACTCTAATCAAATCGTCTCAATTAGAATATAACGTATAATAACTGATACTATTTGATACGATTTGATTAGTTGACACATGTTACGCTTACACAAGTTACGCTGCATGTGAAAACAGCTTCACAAGGTTATCAGATAAGGGTTCATGGTATAATCGAACCCGGCGCCAGGGTACCTTCATATTTCTATATGTAAAAGGAAGAATCTGCTCTGAACACCATGTTCGACAAAAAGATTATACTATAATCTGAGATATATTATAATCTGTATTGTTGATGAAAAAGAAATAGTTCAACGCGTAGAATGTCTTAAATGCGTGCAGCATCAGAAGATTAAAATATTTGAGAGCAATAATTTAAAAAACAACTAAATTTTCACTTCATAAAAGTAATAATTCAATAAACAGTCGTTTAAATAAGCTCACAGCTTATTTGCGACTTCAAAAATACAAAGTAAAAATAAATTCTCGATAAAAGTTTATATATATGTATGCATATATAATATATATATATACATTGGGAAAAAGTTCGTGGCGATTTTTTAATAAAATTAAAGTTTTTCTTAGAGTATTGAAATCAATTTATTTAAACCAAATATGCTCCATTATTTTCTATAATATTTTACTATTTTTAGGGCAGAGCCATAATTCCATCGCGATAGAACTTCTGTTTCTGATCGAAAAACTGCTTCAAGTGAATTTCA
>NW_012130066.1:14902870-14906201 GCF_000143395.1 Atta cephalotes | reverse complement strand
ACGACACACACACACACACACACACACACACACACACACACACACACACACACACACACACACACACACACACACACACACACACACACACGTATATGTATATATATATGTACACAACATGTGTAATAATATAATATATAATTATTATCTAATATATAATTATTAATCATAACAATTAAAAAAATAATAATCTCAATTCCCGAAATAAATAAAATCTAACAATAGTTTCTACATCATCATTGAGGTTGTTGACGCGTTTCTTTTTAAATGGTTTCCCCAGTAGGCCTATTCCACTGAAAAGAAGATATAAAAGATTTATTTGTGTAAAGAAATGAAATTCAAAGAATAATTAAATGAATATTAACTCGATTTTTTTCTAGGCCGTTTAGATGATAGTACAAGAGATGATATATATCTACAGGAATGCTAGAAGAATTGTTTCGCATTAATGATAACGAAGAACACTTATCTGTTCTTTTTGATTCTAAAAGAATATACTAAATAATAGCAAGCGCTCACGAACCTGCTCCAATTGAGTTTGCTAAACGCGACAATTTAAATTTCTTGCGCAAAATTTATGTGAATGCTCCTTTTCAAAAATGAAAAATATAAGTGTAGCGCGATTATTGTGTTTCAGTGTTATGCAACTATTTTGAACCTTTTTTGTTTTCCAACAGTTTGTTATTCTGCTGTATAGGCAGAATGTTTAGTAGTAAAAAAAAAGTAGCTGTCGAAAGCATGTAGACTGTGTAGAGTTCCTATTATTCTCTTAATTTTCTGAAAATTATATTTTTTTTATTGTGGTTTCTTATTTTCAAGTTAATCTCTTAGGCTTTGTGAAATGTGAATTTAAAATGCTTGTGCGCGTGTAAAGTTTCTATTATTCTCTTCTAAATTTCCTAAAAATTATTTTAATTTAGTGTTTTTTTTCTTGATTATAATCTGTTCATAAAGTCTATAGAATAGCGAGCGAGCAAAGGTATAAATATAAACAACATTTTGATAAGACATGGGAGAATAATTTCTTCGCATTTATTTACAATAAGACGATTTGTCTTTTATGCGATTATCAATCTGATATAGTACAATAAAAAAATTTGTCATTGAGAGACGTTATAAAAATAAACATTTTAATGAATATTCCAAATACGTAGTTCAGAAAAAATGTAGTTTAATCGAAGAATTAAAATTAATATATTAGGAAGGTTTGAAATCTCCAAGTTCCAATAATGATGCTTCATCTTCGGTTAAAGCTGCATCTTATGTTATTTCGTTATTCATTGCCAGATATTCTAAACCATTTATAGAAGGTGATTTTATAAGGGAATGTCTCATCGAAGCAATAAAGTCATTTAGCAATTCATTGACTCTTGCTAAAGCTTCTAGCTTCCTTTAACTAAAAAGACAGTAGCTTCAAGAATTCATAGTATTGCTTGTTCAATAGAAGAAAAATTAAAATATTTATTAGAAAGTTACAGTTATTTTTCATTATGTTTGATGAAAGATACCGATAATCGACATGTGAGCCAATTAAGTATTTTTGCTCGAATCGTACAAAACGATTTCTCATATATCGAGGAGTTGGATTTCATTGCATGATACAACAAAAGGTATTGATATTTTCAATGGCGTTGAACAAACTCTTCAAAAATTTTAAAAATTTAATAAAAATTTAATGACTTTTCCAAATGTTCAGCTATTATTACTGATGGTGCGAAAGCGATGGTAAATATAAAAATAGGTTTCTATGGTCAGATAAAACAACGAAATTTTAAATTCCCCGTATACACTGTATTACACGTATTTATCAAGAAGCGTTATATGGGAAAGCTATAAAATTATGTTTTACCATGAAAATTATTACTAAAATTATCAATTCAATAAAAGGCGATCACAAATTTCTATCTCATCAAAAATTTCAAAATTTTCTCGAAGAATATAATGCAATTTATACAAATGTATTATATTGTGAAGTCCGATGGCTTAGTTCTGCCAAATTTTTAGAGAAGTTCTTTGCGATAAAAAAGAAATCTTCCTTTTCTTGCAAGAAATATCGGTTGAAAAAGATAATGATTTTAAATCTCTCTTTGAAGATGTAGAGTTTCTTTGTGAGCTTACTTTCATTACTGATTTGACTAATTATTTAAATATCCTAAATTTTAAGCTGCAAGAGACCAATCAGACATAAGTCAATTTTAGTCATATTGACTCATTTCGTAGGAAATTATCATTTAAAAATCAGAAGAAAATAGTCTTCATTTTTATCCTTCTTGTCAGATACTTTTTGAAAAATACGGCACAAATTGCAATTTTAAAAAATTTATAGATTTCATTAATTCATTAATAAATTAGTTCGATACACGTTTTATTGATTTCGAAAGTCTTAGAATGGATTTAATTCTTTTTGAAAATCCTGTAACTGCGAAAATAGAAGAACAGAACTTACAAAAAGAACTTTGCGATTTGCAAAGTGATAAGTGATTTGTCTCTCAAAGCGCTCAGAAAAGGGAGCAGAATTTTTTTAATTTTTAAATATATTTCAAATATATTTTAAATATATTTTAAATATATTTTAAATATATTTCAAATTATCCTAATCTTAAAGATTTTAATTTGCAAATTTTTTCTATGTTTGGATCCACATATTTATGTGAATGTTCTTTTTCAAAAATGTAAAATATAAAAACAGAAAAGCGTTCTTCTTTAAGTGATAAATTATTATTTTCATTAATACGAACCAGTTCTTCTAGCACTGCTGTAGATCATCTCTTGTACAATCGTCTAAACAGCGGTAGAAAATCGAATTAATATTCATTTAATTATTCTTTGAATTTCGTTTCTTTACTCATAAATAAATTTTTTATATTCTTCTTTTCATATACTACTAAGGAAACCACTTTAAAAAAAATGCATCAACAAATAGTATTGGTTCTTAATGGTGACGTGAAAACTATTGTCCTATAATTATAATTATCTAATTACAAACTGATAACAAAAAATGGCTACTAGGAATTAGCGCTGTAAGCGGGGCACAATAAATATAAATGTCATTAAAATATAATATGTCTAATTTTTCAAGAATAAATAATACTTATTCCATTTACAGCGCTAATTCCCAGTCGCTACATTTTTTGTTACCAGTTTATTTATTTCGGAAATTGAGATTATTATTTTTTTAATTGTTAAGGTTAGATAATAATTATATTAGATAATAATTATACATGTTGTGCACATATATATGTATACATTTCTTCTATTGCCGATTTTCTTTCTGTATATATATATATATATATATATATATATATATATATATATATATATATATATATAT
>NW_012130066.1:14893574-14897725 GCF_000143395.1 Atta cephalotes | reverse complement strand
CCTCGAATTTCGGAAAAAAAACGGCGGAAGCAAAGTTGTACACCTAATATTTTCTTCCATCGAAATCGGTTTATCCATTAAAGAGAAAATTCGTTTTGTCGATTTTCAATTTTACCCCTATAATTTCCATAAAAATTTTTTCAGATAAATATTTTACAAAATTCATTCTTGTATTGCTGCTAACTTATGATAAAATCTCGATCAGATAAATGCGAAAGCATACATATACTTATCCTGCTAGATCCTTTGGAAAAAAGTATTATTGTACGTACTATCCATTTGGTGAAATGTTGTGTGAGAAACCTCGAGAGATTTGTCTAATTCTTGAAAAAATGAATAAAAGTAATAGAAAACCAGAGCAAGAAAGATTTTTTTTATTTATAATAATAATAATAATAACTTATTATTATTATTTATTAATAATAATAAATTAGTATTATTATTAATAATTATTATTATTCTTTATTAATAATAATAATAATTATTGTATTTTAAATTTTATTATTTTTTGGACATATACATATATGTATATAATAATAATAAATTACTATTATTATTAATAATTATTATTATTCTTTATTAATAATAATAATAATTATTGTATTTTAAATTTTATTATTTTTTGGACATATACATATATGTATATAAATTTTCTTTTATATATATTTAGCTTTTTCATAATATTTTTATAGTATATATTTACAATTACATAATATTTCTCTATATTAATATACATTTTATATTTAAATTAATTTAATATTTTTCCTAATTTTTTCTATATTTTTTCTTTATTTTTCAAAAAATTTACAATTTATTTTTATTAATTTTCATAAAGTTTAGATTATATCATTGCAATAGTAGGTTTATTCGCGTCGCATGCTCTAATTTGTTTAATATGCTAAAATATGCTTCTACAGTATATAGCTCTTACTCACTTTAATGTTTTCATTGGACTGCGATGTGAATAAATCTAGTGAGGTTTGTGAGGAGTTTTGACAGAGCGAAAAAAGGATGAAAAGAGAAAGAAGTTTAGATAATAATCGTGGTAACTAGAACTTATTTATTTCATGCATACGTACTCTATTTTGACTAACACTAACATCAAAGATATCGATAGAGAGAGTTGCGCTATTGTATATACTGTGGCCTATTCTCCTTCGAAAGTAGACTTCTTGCCACTGAGTTACATACCCCTGACGCTGCTGATTTCTCTGTTGTACCTATTTCCCAGTAAATTTCTTACACAAGGAGAGAATGGCAAATTGCATCACGTGACCCGGTCTCCTCTAATTGAACCTGGACATCAAAGCTCTGTAGAACCATGATAGAAATATGTCATTCATGGTATTTAGATTAGATAACTGCAAAAAGTCGCAGTACACTTACTACTTGCTGCCCTATTGAAAAAAATCACGTCACAATTGCATGATGAAATCATGTATAATTAAAACATATAGATCACGTAACGGATTGTTCCAAATCAATGTGACTTAAATTATATAAAGTCACATGATATGTTCTTTTTTCTTCTATTTCTATCATTCAATCCTTTAAAATTTAATAAAATCACATGATGGATGAAATTATTTCTAATATAGAATAGTCTTTCAATAGGGACGCTCGAAATTTGTTAGATCATAGTAGCCATGTTATTAAAGTGACATCTGTCAAATTTGTTGTGAATTGTTTAGTAGTGTATGACAAATCACCATGGAAGGTCATAGTGTTGAGCAACGTACAAATCATAAAATTTTATTATCAAAATCAGTGCTCCGTTCGAGAAACATTCCACGCATTACGTGATTTTTATCCTTGCCACAACCATCCTGCCGAGTCGACGTTGGTGGCCAAATTCGAGTCAATCGGTTCGATAAATAATCAGCAACAACATCAATATGTCGCCGAAACGCAAGGTCTGCTGAAAACATCGCTGTTGTGTATGAGAGTGTACAGGAAAACCCGAGGTGGTCAATTTCTCGTCGTTCACAAGAACTTGGCCTTTCTGCGACTTCAACTTGGCAAATTTTGCATCGAGACTTGAATTTACACCCCTATAAAATTCAACTGACCCAGGAACTTAAGGTAAACGACCATAGATAACGCCGTGTGTTCGCTGATTGAGTTCTAGTGCAGTTGGAAGTTAACCCAAATTTCGCCAAACAAATCATCTTTAGCGATGAGGCCCATTTTTGGATGAATGGATATGTGAACAAGCAAAATTGTCGAATTTTGGACGATACCAATCCTCGCGAGATACACCAGCGCCAAATGCATCCCGAGAAAGTCACTGTTTGGTGCGGATTTTGGTCTGATCCGTACTTCTTTCAAAACGAAGCGGGCGTTGCTATAACCGTCAATGGCGAGCGCTACAGATCAATGATAAGCAACTTCTTGTGGCCTAAAATAAATGATAATATATGGTTCCAACAGGATGGCGCTACGTGCCACACACCGCATGCCACGATGGACATTCTGCACGAGCGATTTGAGGGCATGATTATCTCGCGCGGCGGCATGAACTGACCACCGAGATCGTGCGATTTAACGCCTTTAGACTTTTTCCTTTGGGGCTTAAATCGCAGGTCTTTACGAACCGCAAACAATTGATGTTCTCAAAGTCAACATAACAAATGCCATCCAGCAAATTCAGCTAGATTTATGCGAGAAAGTCATCGAAAATTGGACCGAATACATGTCACCAAGCGAAACCGCGACGGACATTTGAGCGACGTTATATTCCATACTTAATGCCATAAAATATTCTTTCAAATAAAAAAAAATTGAGTGGATATCTCACATACAACTTGTTTTATTTACATTTAAAAATCGAGCGTTCTTATTGAAAGACCCTTTAGCATGTGATTTTTTTAAATTACATTAAAAAAATTATCATTAAAAAAAATCACGTACTGATTTAGAACAATACGTTACGTAATTTATGTTTTAATTATATGATTTCGTCATGTAACGTGACATGATTTTTTTTCAGTAGGGTGCAATTTTCTCTTCAATTTTACAATTGATAAGGTCTTTGTAAATGATATGTATTATTAATCTTGGAAGTATATATCTTCCTCTATTGTACATATATGAAATAAAACTACGAATTTTTTTCAGATATCTGAACAGGATTTGTGCATATTATAAAATGCCTGCCAGATGCAATGCTCCAAAATATACAAACTCAAATAAAGAAGAATATTACTGCATAACATTTGAACAAGAAATTAAGAAAAAAATGCTATTGGAATTAAGGAAAAAATCGGAATTTCTGATTGGAATCTTCAAAATCAGCTGTGCTATGTGAAATTAATATCGAAGTGTGCATACAAATATTTTATAATACAAAGAATGGAAAGTTACTTTTTAAAAATAACAAGTTACAATTACTTGTTATCGAATAGGAAAAGTAACTAGTTACTAGTTACCGATTTTTAAAAGTAACTCGTTACAGTTATCATTACTTGAAAAATTAACTTTTCATTTAAATCGATGAACACCAATCACAGCAGATGAGTGTCTGGGGGCTTTCTGGTCTCAAGCGCTATATGTGGCTTGTGTCTAATCGAACGTCGTGTGCTAAGTAACAATAAAAGTAATTGTAAAATTCGTGACTATTACCAAAAAAATGTTACTATTACAGTTACCAAAAAGAAAAAGAAACGCAGTTATCATTAAAGTTATCATTACCCAAAAAGTAACTTACAAGTAACGAGTTCTTCTATTCTCTATTATAACATAATTCCCATAAATAAAACAAAAATAATGTTATAATTTCTCACTCAATATCAATATATTAAATTCAATATAATGCGAGTGTATGTAAACAGTTACATAATTGCATGAAAAATTTGGATTATAAAACATTTGTATGCACGCTTCGGTAGTGATTTCATACAATACAGCTGATTTTGAATTCCAATCAGAAATTCTGCAGCGTCATTCCATTTTTGTCTCAATTTAGAATGAGCAAATGTTGTGCAACAATATCTTTTCTTATTCAATTTATCCTTTTTTGTGTATCTTGAAGCATTGCACCTGGCATTTTATAATATGCACAAATCCTATTCAGATATCTAAAATGTAAAAATTCGTAGTTTTATTTCACGTATATATATATATATATATATATATATATATATATATATATA
>NW_012130066.1:14886391-14890203 GCF_000143395.1 Atta cephalotes | reverse complement strand
ACTAACTAACTACTACTACTCTCTCTCTCTCTCTCTCTCTCTCTCTCTCTCTCTCTCTCTCTCTCTCTCTCTCTGTGTCTCTCCTCCCCCCACTCCTTTTTTCTCTCTCTATTGTTGTAAAATATGATAGATCCTTAAATTAAATTTCTATTAAAAGTAAAAGTCAAAATAAAATTTATGAAAAAGAATACTTTTTTAATATCTTTTATCACTAAAATTATTGTAAATATTTACAATTCTTTTTTACATATTAACATATCTAATTTGATGTTGAATTTCTTAGTTTACATAATATACAACATAATATACAAATAACTTTTATATTCAACAACAATTCTTTAAAATAATCAATATTTGTCTTTCAACTTATAAAACTGATTCATCGTTAGAATAGTATAATTGAAAGATTGATCAATAGATCTGGGACACTTCATTTTGTATAGTCTGCTAAACTTATATACTATATAGAAACTCTACTGCAATGAACAGCTGTAGAGATTAAATCGGCTAAATGACTCGCTTAAACATTAATCATGAGTAGTTGGCCATGAAAAATGCTCGCTTTCTTGAAGAATGATGCGTCACTTATCCTTCAACGATCGCAGTCAACGCAGCGAGAACGTCTTTTTCAATGAGTGTGAATGTAAAGGACATATAACATGAGATGCGTGATTCATAATTCAATAATTTATTCCTATTACATTTATTCCTATAGTTAACAGCACTTATAAGCGAAACTGCCGAAATTTGTGGCATTTTGCATTAGATTTTTCAATGAAAAAAAAAAGAACACAAAACACAAAACAAAACGACAATGATGATGAGTTTTGTGTTATTAATATTTTTACAAAAATCGTAATACATTTCTGACGAATGTCTGACGAATATATATTAATGTAAATCACTGAAGTATATGATTGCAAATTATTATTTTATAATTTCGATTTTTTACATTTTGATATCTTGTGGTAATATGATCCCATTCTAATTTTCTAGTTTTAATATTTAAAATCAAGAGTTACTTTAAATCATCATATTTTGCTAAAGTAAGATAAAGCTTTTTTTTTTATTTAAAAGTGCAAAATATATATTTTGAGATGATATCAATGATTATATTAGTAAATTTTTTATTAATTCTTGAAAGAGTGCAATAAATTTCAAGATTTTAGGTATCTCAAAATTCAAATATGTTCTTATTCAAAGCTCATTACGCCTTTAAATATTAAACTGAGTGTGAGCAATAGCGGATTTAGACAGAGACCCACGAGGTCCAGGCCTAGAGACGTCATCCTCCAAGAACCAAAATTAAAGTAAATTTTATATTTGTGCAGGATTGTCAGTTGTGCAATGTTTGCCAATGTGGCATCTTGAAGTAATGCTTTAACGTACAAAAAAAATCTTGATGTTTTAGATGGAAAAGTAATACTTTTCGATGGTAATCAACTTTTTTTTATTGTTTATTTATTTAAAAGGAACGCTAAGAAGTACAGGGCATAGAGTGCAAAAATGTGTAAATCCGCCACTGATTGTAAGTAAAAATTGAACAAAAACACTTTATAGTAGAGAATTTGTTCTGTAAAATCTTTTTTAATCTTTTAACTTACATTAATTATTTGCTGAGTAATTACAGTTTAAAAATGGAAAAAAATTTACTGAAATGATCCTTTAATTTTGTTGAGCAGTATATATTGATATGGGAAAAAGAAATTATTTTTGCATGAAATTGAATGGAAAAATAATGGATTTCTTTTTATTACACCTAATATAGCTATATATATATATTAAGAATCTATTATTAAAATTAATTATATTCGTTGTTATAAATCACATAAAACTAATGAAAATTTAATAACTCTAAATTTAATAACTCTAAATTTAATAATTCTAAATAATAACATAACGTAATTGTATGTATATTTTATATGTTTATGCATGCATTTAAAAAAAATTTTTATCTTTCTTCTTGACTTACTTAAAATCTAATGTCATTTCTCAATTACAAATTTTTTCCGTCTCAGGTAGAGCAAATTGGTATTCGACTTAAAGCTGAATGAAGCTTAAAGAGGAACAATTCGGTGCATTCTTTCAATTTTTCTATCCTACCTTTCAACTTGCAGCTACAATGAGACAGCACCTGCTGTCTCATCCCTAATTATAATCTCTGTGTTCACATAATCCAATTTCTTTCTCTAATCTAATCTATTCTATTCTTCAACATCTATTGTACATCAACATGAGATTTGTTCGCGTCGCATATTCCAACATGCTTCAACATGTTCCTACCACAGCTCCTACTCACTCTAACGAGCGCGTTTGAGTGAGTAGGAGCTACAGTTGGAAGAAGTAGGAGCATGTTAGAGCATGTGATGCAACCTCTGATTTTATCCAATGCTGGATATCGATTTCTTCTAACTTTTTCCATTCTCCATGGTCTTTAGGAGGAAGGAGTTTTGTATTAAAACGTCATGCTTGCGTGCATGTTGGCAAATACATATCCATTGATATATGGGATCTACAATTTTTAACACCAAATCCGAATGGCGATGGCAAAGATACTTTCGAAGGTTTGTCTTCCGAGAGATGGCAATCAAATAAAAAAAATTTTAAGTAGTGAGTGGATAAAATGTTAAGTAGTGAGTGGATTTGAACCCTGAATCTTTGGTACAGAAAGCAGTCACGCTACGCTGTGCATTAAAATATTACAAATTAATTTTAAGAGACAATCACATATTAGAATTTTATATAACACTATCAAAGGTGTCGAGTAGCTTTCCACTCGGTGCGATTGACTCGCGATCTATCTATTTGCAAATCCGGATTCAATCCCACATACGCGATTTTTCGTGTTTAAGAAGCCGAAAATGGCTGGAAGATGAAACTTTTCAAAAACTTGGAATTGAATATCAATATCGCAGCTTCGAAGAGAAGTTTCTATTTCCAGAGTTACTTCTCTAAATCAAGATACACTTGGTTTCATAAATTCAATAGATGCACGGTTATGATAATAAATAGAGTGCGTTCCGAGTTATGCATAAAGCACATTGATCATCATTTGTCTTTGTTCACCAAATGATAAAGAAAGATAAAATGATATATCACTTCAGCGCTTCATGCATAATTCATCCATAGACTGAGGTGTGATCATTCCTCGCTTCGAACGTGTTTATTTCGATTCAGTATAGGTTCACCAGACTGACCTACTTATTAGGTGTACAACTTTGCTTTCGCCGTTTTTTTTCCCAAATTCGAGGCTTTATGGTAAAAAACTGGTTATACATTTATGATTCAAAGTATTGTCCATCGCTGGCCACTACTTTCTCCCATCTTTCGGGTAGCGTACGAATCCTGCGAAAAAACTGGTCATCTTTTGAGGCTATCCACGAATCGATCCAATTTTTTACTTCTTCATAAGACCGGAAGTGCTGGTCAGCCAGGCTGTGTGCCATTGATCGAAACAAGTGATAGTCAGAGAGAGCAACGTCTGGAGAATATGGCGGGTGGGGTAGGACTTCCCATTTCAACGTTTCCAAGTATGTCTTGACTACTTTCGCAACATGGGGTCATTGCAGCATTGTCATGCTGCAAAATCACTTTATCGTGTCTCTCGTTGTATTGCGGCCGTTTGTCTTTCAATGCTCGGCTCAAACGCATCAATTGCGTTTGATACCGATCGCCTGTGATTGTTTCAGTCGGTTTTAACAGTTCGTAATACACTACGCCCAGCTGGTCCCATCAAATACAGAGCATGACCTTGGACGTCAAAATCACCATTCTTGAAGCATTGAAACCACTCACGACACGTTCTTTCACTA
>NW_012130066.1:14884510-14886154 GCF_000143395.1 Atta cephalotes | reverse complement strand
ATGTTTTCTATGGGGTTATATTGTCAGATGCCCAAGTTTATTGTATGACATCTATGATCTATTTATTTCGACCACTACTTACCGCTAAAGCCATCTATAAGAAAACGGCGGAAGCAAAGTTGTACACCTAATATAAGGTTTTAGAATGTGCAAACCATATTTTTCAGCAAAGCTCGAGAGATTCTCTTCACAACATAAAACTCTAGTGATGAAAATCACTAAATAAGTATCTATCTCTTTCGGTACCGATTGAAATGTTTTTAGAATCGCGCACTCAAATTATTGGAAATTTTTTAAAAAATATCTTTGTATTTAAATCAACTCTTTCTTCTGATTACAAAGAACATCATAGTGTACTAAAGAATAATTTTTATTGTGACTTTATTATCCCAAGATATATGTTCTCCATATATTATCCATATATTACGTTCTAACTTTATTAATGTGTAAGGCGAATATCATATGGCGCATATTCTGTACCTTTTTTCTTGTTAATACAAAAAAATGGCTTCACCTGGAGATTATGAGATCTTTGATTACCAGCACCGATCGGATTTGGCGTTAAACTGTAGGTCTCACATATGTATGGATTCTCCAGGTTGGACATTAGGCTAACATATACTCTATTATAAAAAGTTGGAGATAATTCAAAAGACCAATATATAAATAGAAATACGTAAGAATTAAAGCAATTTGTCGAATGATAATGTTATATACAATTCTAATATTTGATTGTCTATTAAAAAAATAATTTATAATATTTTAATGATTAACAATAAAATTATACAAAATAAAAGAATATTTGTTCTTAAGTATATTTGTTCTGTAGTAGCATTAATATTTAATATTTTGCAATTATATGGTTGGTCTTTTCGTTATTTATGTATTGATCAACTTTCTTTTATTATACTTATCAATTTTATCTTACCTCTGCAAATTCTTATGTGTGCGCGTGACTTTTAAATTTTGCATTACAAATCAAGATGTTACATAAAATTCCTGCTTTTCATTTAAGAATTTTTATTTTAAATAAACTTTAGTGTTAGTACAACTTTGCTTCCGCCGTTTTTTTCCGAAATTCGAGGATTTATTGTAAAAAATTGGTTATACATTTATGATTCAAAATATTGTCCATCGCTGGCTACTACTTTCTCTCATCTTTCGGATAGCGTACGAATCCCGCGTCGAAAAACCTGGTCATCTTTTGAGGCTATCCACGAATCGATCCAATTTTTTACTTCTTTATAAAATCGGAAGTGCTGATCAGCCAGGCCGTGTGCCATTGATCGAAACAAGTAATAGTCAGAGGGAGCAACGTCTGGAGAATACGGCGGGTGGGGTAAGACTTCCCATTTCAACGTTTCCAGTATGTCTTGACCACTTTCGCAACATGGGGTAGCATTGTCATACTGCAAAATCACTTTATCGTGTCTCTCGTTGTATTGCGGCCGTTTGTCTTTCAATGGCCAGCTCAAACGCATCAATTGCGTTTGATACCGATCGTCTGTGATTGTTTCAGTCGATTTTAACAGTTCATAATACACTACACCGAGCTGGTCTCACCAAATATAGAGCATGACCTTGGAGCTGTGAATATTTGGCCGTCGAAGCATGGCCGGGAACTCCCCATGATTTTCTGGGATT
>NW_012130066.1:14876443-14880640 GCF_000143395.1 Atta cephalotes | reverse complement strand
AACCGCATAGAAACATTAGTCGATTTGTGTCTGCATCATAAAGTTATTCTCGATTGAAAATCAGTCAGTTTACGAGCCAAATTCTCGTCATTTGCGGGAGGTTTTAATTTTTTGCTTCAATATGAAGAAATCTGCGGTTGAGGCTCATCGAATGCTCTCAAATACTTATGGTGAGGCCGCTATTAGTGAAAGAACGTGTCGTGAGTGGTTTCAACGCTTCAAGAACGGTGATTTTGACGTCGAAGACCGGCATAGCGGTGAAAGAGAGAAGGTTTTCGAAGATGCAGAATTGGAGGCATTACTTGAGCAAGACTCGTGTCAAATCAAGAAGAATGGCACGATCATTGGGAGTGACTCGACAAGCCATTTCAAAAGCCTCAAAGCCATGGGATTCAGAAGCAAGGAAATTGGTTGCTGTACGAATTGAAGCCGAGAGATGTTGAACGGCGTTTGTTTGCTTGTGAACAGCTGCTTGAAAGGCAAAGACGGAAGGGATTTCTGCATCGCATTGTGACTGGGGACGAAAAATGGGTTCATTATGATAATCCCAGAAAATCATGGGGAGTTCCCGGCCATGCTTCGACGGCCAAACCGAATGTTCACGGCTCCAAGGTCATGCTCTGTATTTGGTGGGACCAGCGTAATGTATTATGAACTATTAAAACCGACTGAAACAATCACAGGCGATCGGTATCGAACGCAATTGATACGTTTGAGCTGGGCATTGAAAGACAAACGGCCGCAATACAACGAGAGACACGATAAAGTAATTTTGCAGCATGACAATGCTACCCCATGTTGCGAAAGTGGTCAAGACATATTAGAAACGTTGAAATGGGAAGTCCTACCCCACCTGCCGTATTCTCCAGACGTTGCTCCCTCTGACTATCACTTGTTTCGATCAATGGCACACGGCCTGGCTGACCAGCACTTCCAGTCTTATGAAGAAGTAAAAAATTGGATCGATTCGTGGATAGCCTCAAAAGATGACCAGTTTTTTCGACGCGGGATTCGTACGCTACCCGAAAGATGGGAGAAAGTAGTGGCCAGCGATGGACAATACTTTGAATCATAAATGTATAACCAGTTTTTTACAATAAATCCTGGAATTTCGGAAAAAAACGGCGGATGCAAAGTTGTACCCCTAATAATAAAATAATAAAGAATCATAACTCATTGTCAGTTGCGATAAATAAAAAATAAATAAATAAATTGATTTTTTAATTAAATAAGATGATGTCGAAAATAATAATTTATTCAAATCACTTGAGATCTTGGCTATACGTTTCGATCCAAGTTTTGGATCCTTTTCAGTATATCAATAATATAATAGTAATGATGTTAATCAAATGTTTCGTTCTAATGAAATTAATATTTCCTGATATACTATATAATAATTAATTTAAAAAAATTAATATATAAATAAATAAATAAACAATAAAATTTAAAACTTACATGATCTTCTTTAAAGCTCACAAATATAAGATGTTAACTATACGAACGTTACAAATCATCTGAACCAAATAATCGTCGCAAGTCAAACTAATGTGCGGAAAGAAAAATATAGATAGAAAAAAACATTGAAGAGAGAAAAACATTATTTGCTGATAAATAAATTGTCATAGGTCGTATCTAATAGATCGGTATCACTCTTTAAACTGTTTGTTTCCGAATAAAAATTATTTCTATGATAAGTCTTTTGTTCAAAATTTTTTCTTCATCTGTACATTTTAATGTTATTCCAATAAAAATCGTGCAAATATTCTAACTGAATGATAATTTGAGCATGATATTAATTTTCAGTTAATGTGGTTTTCGTATTTACTCGCTTTTAGTTTTGCTCGTTTGACTTATGTTATGTTGCATTTCTCACACTTTATTTTATATACTACATTGATGCAACATTAATAGGAGCTTATCTTTGTGAACTTTAATGAAACTACTCAATTTGTTAACACCTTTATAAGTCATGTTAACTATTCTGTTATTCCTTAAAAAGTTTTTGATTCTCTCTGAAATATCGGAAATGTAAAATACTGTAAAGAATATTTTTTTGCTTTTTATTTTAGAATTGGTTTCATTACTGAGAATACGATTGTTCCATAAGTTAAATTTTTTATGTAATTTTTTTTTGAGGATGAAAAAATCAACTGCAATGGATACTCATTATTTAATAGTAATATTCTAATGATTTTATCAAAATTTTATCATGGAAGGAGGAAACACAAAAGAAATAGGATTTATTAATTAAATTCGCTATGACTCCAATCTTCTGACATAAGTGAGAAATAATTTAAATAATGTTCTAAAGACGTAAACTTTTGGTACCAGTCATACATAATAGAATTATTGAATTTTAATAATGTCACATTTGAAAAATTCAATTTTTCATCACCTAAACTTTAGCCGTGGATAGATAATTGTTAATACATAGCAGAGGTCACTGACTGTGTTTTATTAATTGTAAGAGTAATATCGTTTACATAAAAAGAGAATTCAATTGTCAATGTTTATTAAAAGCAGCTGATTCTAAGTCCTGAAGAGTTATATCAAAAATATTTTGAGATAACAGCGAGCCTTCGAAGATTTGTTTGTAAAATTTATCATTGAATATAAAAAAAGTAGAGTCAAACAAGAAAGATACGTTTGATTAACATCATTACTATTTTATTATTGTATTGAAAGGGAAGTTTGGAAACGTAAAAAAAGGGGAGATGACGACTTTAAGATTTGTCGATTTTTCCTAATTTCTGATGAGGTATAAAGAGACTGATTTATTTTTTTTCAAGTTCACTACAGTTTTAATTATCATTTGTAAAAATTATTAAGTTGTTAAATAAATTACAATTCTTTAAAATTTAATTTTTTTAAGGACATTAATTTCGTCATCTTGCCACCATATGTGAGTAAAATGACTTTTAATAATATATTTAATAGATAAGATGACGAAAAATCAATTTAAGCTAAAAATATACTTTTTATGAGAAAAAAAGATTTATTATGATATATTGTTTTATATTGTTTTAATATATCATAAGAAGTTTAAAAAAAAAATACAAACAAAATTAAACCTTTATATAATTTATGAAAATAAAATTATTGAAACGTTAACATTAACATAATTATATTTATGTATTATATGTACCGTAATAATTACGTAATGAATTTATTATTTAAAATATATCTATTTACTACTGTGTAGTAAAAAAATAAAATAAAATAAAAAATAAAATAAAATTTAAAATAAAATGATTAAAGAACATTAGAACTAAATTTGGATATCACAATTATATCACACGAAATCCAATATCTTAATATCACACAGAGATATTAATAGATTTTAATACATACAGATTTTAATATGTGATTAATATCACATATCAAAATATGTGATTAATTGATCAATACTGATATTAAAGTTTCATAAGGACTCTGCATATTAAATATACATGTATGTAACACACAATTTTTTTTAGATATTTAATAATATTTAAAACATGATAAGCTTAATGAATTATATATGATAATATTTATTTATAAGTAATCAATGTCAATGAATAATCAATAATTATTTATTATTTGAGTTGAGAAAACTTCACGCGTGAGTACATAACCTACAATCTGCCTCCATGAGAGCGTCATCTTACCCATAGTTACCATATATTTTTATTTAATTAGAACCATTGTAATGCGAAAAATAAAAAAATATTAATATATTATTATATTCGCTTTTAATTATACAATATGCAATTTTATTTAAAAAATGAAAATATTTTATATCATTTCTTGTATATTAATTGTCATTCCTTGTATATAAATACTGCAAAATTACAAGTGAATGCATCCAAAACATTTCTTAATATATCTATTTTTGTAATTGGAATTCAAATTATAAGAGATTGTGTATTATTGTATTAGCTAAAGCCTTTAAGCATCTGCTTTTCATTTATTATCTTTAAAAAATTAACAATTCATTATCTTATCCTCTTCATCCTCCTTTCCCTTATGGCCTGAATAAATTATTTTTCACATCAACATTTTATGTTTGGCTTAAAAAGACATCAATTTATTTCTTATATAATTTTGTATATATATGTGTGTGTGTGTGTGTGTGTGTGTGTGTGTGTGTGTGTGTGTGTGTGTGTGTGTGTGTGTGTGTGTGTGTGTGTGTGTGTGTGTGTGTGTGTGTGTGTGTGT
>NW_012130066.1:14873496-14876423 GCF_000143395.1 Atta cephalotes | reverse complement strand
ATCGTAATGAACCCATTTTTTGTCCCCAGTCACAATGCGATGCAGAAATCCCTTCCGTCTTTGCCTTTCAAGCAGCTGTTCACAAGCAAACAAACGCCGTTCAACATCTCTCGGCTTCAATTCGTACGGCACCCAATTTCCTTGCTTCTGAATCATTCCCATGGCTTTGAGGCGTTTTGAAATGGCTTGTTGAGTCACTCCCAATGCTCGTGCCAATTCTTCTTGATTTTGACACGAGTCTTGCTCAAGTAATGCCTCCAATTCTGCATCTTTGAAAACTTTCTCTCTTCCATCGCTATGCCGATCTTCGACATCAAAATCACCGTTCTTGAAGCGTTGAAACCACTCACGACACGTTCTTTCACTAATAGCGGCCTCACCATAAGTATTTGAGATTGTTCGATGAGCCTCAACCGCAGATTTCTTCATATTGAAGCAAAAAATTAAAACTTCCCGCAAATGACGAGAATTTGGCTCGTAAACTGACATTTTCAATCGAGAATAACTTTATGATGCAGACACAAATCGACTAATGTTTCTATGGGGTTATGTTGACAGATGCCCAAGTTTATTGTATAACGTCTTATGATCTATTTATTTCGACCATCACTTACCGCTAAAACCATCTATAGGAAAACGGCGGAAGCAAAAATTAGTTACTTTCGATATTTAGAATGAAAAAAGTTTAGGATTTTATTATTTTGAGTAAATAATAAAAGCGTTAATAGAAAAGACCTAAATTTTAAAAAGAACAAATAAGTGTCAAATAAAAACATGTGTTCATGAAAAATATTATAGAAGATGCGAAACTGCCGGCGTCCAACTTATTTAAACATTTTCGATCGGTCTCCGAAATCGGTCTGCCTTGGCAATAATGAATTCACCACATTTGGCTTTAAAATACGCATTGATCTTTCTCGTTAACTCTAAGTTATGTTATTAACATCTGTTACGAATTAAATCGATTCGATAATGATATGCAGATAACACGTTTAATTACATTATGAAATAACATATAAATATTAAAAATTAGAAAATTAGAATCGTACTATAAAAAATGTTTATATAAATTAATAATCTGTTGTGCTAAACTGAAATTTAATATTAAAATATTTTAAACAGAATATCCAAGAAATCTCAACTTTAATTTGTTCAATTCTTTAGTTATCTCGAATTAACTTGCTTTTAAGAAAAATATTGAATATATTTTTTATTGATATAGTAACTTTTTAATATTAAATTTGAAACATCACAACAATTAAATTTGGAATTAAAATTGTGAAACATTACTTATCTACTTTAAAAACTTTATTTATTTACTTTAAGTAGATATATTTACTTTAAGTAGTATATTAATATTTTATAAGTAACTTATAAATAGAGATCTGCAAAACATCTTCAACTCGGGCTCAAGCTTAATAATTCTATATTTCTCAGATTTGATATTTACTAGGAAGAATGGGGACAAATAAAATCAAAGAAATGGGGAAGAAAAAAGCCTGAGTTCAGCTCATCGAGCTTATTAGACTCGAGAGGCTCGATACGAATTCGACCCGTTTAGACTCGAAACAGTACACAGTCAACATTATTTAAAATCAAAAGAAGGATGTTACGGAAAAACCTTATTTTTATCTTCGGAAAAAAGCCTTTTTGTAATACTCTTTTTTCGCATAATAGGACATCATATAAATATATAACTTACATACACGAACACACACTCTGCGTTAAAATTTCTTTCTCTAAATGCACTACTAGTATCCTATTTTAACTTTGACATCGAAATATCTCAAAAATTATAAAAGATATAGAAAAATGTTTTAGATAAAAGTTGTAGGATTTAAAAAGATTTATTTACTGATCATATCCATTTCACATGATCGAGTGGCGTTATCAAGATCAGAACGAGGTCACATTGAATTTTTTGAATTACTTGTACCAAGTAGACACAATAAATCTCGATAACAAAATCTTTTCAAAATGATTGACTCAAAATGAATCAAATTATACTTTTTTTTTTTAAAAAGTCTCGGAAAGATTATTATTTTAGTAAATTATTATTTTATTGTTATATATAATGAATACTCTTTTTATTTATAATTATTATTTTCTTTATAATATTTTTAATCAAACAATTAATTAAAAATTCTGTAATCAGAGTTTTTTTATATAGCATGTATTGTAACACGCGTCAATAGCATTAATAACAGTAATAAAATTTTTTTGAACACACATCTTATTCTCTCTATCTCTGTTCATATAATGTTGTTGTTTTTATAATGATATTGATTTCAAAAAATATTAACTGTTTCGATTCAAAAATATCTTAAGCCATATCGAGTTTCAGACTAGACAGAAGCTCAAGTTTGACAGAGTTCGAACTTCTAATTTTTCAGTCGAGCTTGAGCCTGAAGTTATGACGTATTGCACGCCTCTACTCATAAATTATATTAATGCATGGCATTAATATAATTTATGAGTTAAACTTTTAAAACATTAATATCTACTTAAGGTAAACAAGTGAAGTTTCTAATGTTTCACAATTTTAATCCCAAATTTAATTGATATGATGTTTAATATTAAAAAGTTACTACAATAAAAAGTATTCAAAAAATATTTTTCTTAACATTTTAATACAAGAATCCTGATCCACAAGAATTAAAAATAAAATCAAGAATTCTGAGATATTCTGACAATGATTGTAATTGAATATATGCGCTTATTAACGTCATTTAAACATAATGTCATCCAAAAAAAATAGAAGAGATATCTATGGTATAAATATTATAATAAATATTAAATAGTTATAACAATCTTCGATTCAATTGAATAATTAAAATATCGTTACTGAGACTTTTGTTTGAGCAAAAACCGGAACTCTACTCAAAACCGAAATAGCAATAATTAAAGTATCGACACTATTATGTGTG
>NW_012130066.1:14863903-14867297 GCF_000143395.1 Atta cephalotes | reverse complement strand
GTGTGTGTGTGTGTGTGTGTGTGTGTGTGTGTGTGTGTGTGTGTGTGTGTGTGTGTGTGTGTGTGTGTGTGTGTGTGTGTGTGTGCGTGCGTGCGTGCGTGCGTGCGTGTGTGTGTGTGTATTTGTATACAAAATTTATGTACATAACGTGATGTATAGATACACATACAATTTTTCATAAAGTAAATAAATTTTATTTAATATTAATATATGCCACTTATCCTATCATGATTCTTTGTGCCATTATTATTGAATGCATTCAATTAAATAAATTACGGATACGACGGATCGTATATATATTCAATTACAACTTTAAAGCACTATACCATATGTATTCGATTACTTTAATTAAATATATTTTAAGATTATAATTACATCTTCAAAATATTCATGCATCAATTAATGCCGTAAAAAGTTATATAGAAAGTTGATCTATGGCAATGATTCTTAAATATTAAAAAACCTACTTTCTATTAATTATAAATGTATCTATTTTAAAAATAATCTAGCAATAAATTGACCGAAGTTGGATGTAAATGTTTCTTTTTCGCACAAATAAAATGAAACAAATTAATACAAATTTATTTCACGTAGGTTATGACAATTGGATTCCTAATTGTTCGAATCAGGGAATAATTTTGAATGTCTTATGTCCATCTCTCCTCTCCTTTATCTCTATTTTATAATTATCGCAAAAGTAATTAAATATTAAATTTTAAAAAAATTAATTCGTTATTTACTTTTCCATGAAAAAATAATATTATAATATTACAATATGTTATAATTATGTATATAGAACTTATAGTAAATGGAATACGAATGTAGAGTTGTAAGCAACATCTAAATGATAGAAATATCTTTCTATTCTGCTTAGTGACCGTTCTTCTTTATGCGCATGACCATCCTCTGCCAATCGAAATTTTCAGGTGCCTTCCATTACTATAAGTTCTATGGATATAATATTATTACTTAATTTTATTTAATATAAATCATTATATAATATAATATTGTTATTTAAAACAACCAATATTTCATTTACCATATTTTAATAGCTATTTTGTTAAACTACTTTAAATATGTTAAAAAGAGAAAAAATAACATAAATTTCGAGAAATTATAATCAGTTTCCTTGACGTCAAAGTTTAAGCATTCATTGTATCACATAAATAAAAAAATTATTTCAATGGACTTTAATTTATCTATAATTTGCAAAATAAATTTTTAAGATATATTCAATAATTTTGCAACATTATAAAGTCATGAGTAAAAACTGTGATACTTTTACACTAAATAATTCATATTAATTATCATACAAGATAATTCGTATTAATCGTAATACGTTTATAGAATCGAGATCGATATCTTAAATATTATTGACGTCTCTTTCCGAATCTCTTTTTACAATCCGAATGCACCTAAAGCTGCGATTCTACCATACGATCTATCTGCTCTGCAGAAAAGCCATGTATATCAAATATGATGAAAATGAGGACATGATGATTTTAAGAAATGATCATATCCTCGATGTATATTCGAAACTCTATTAAATATATTAAACATATTTATCGCAATAAGCGAACTATTAAGGTAAGAAAGTCAAGAATAATACAAGTTGTAATAAAAATATATAATTATATGTAAAACATATAAATATATGTTAATATATAATACAAAATTGTACTTCAGATCACCGAGTTTCCATTTAGTTTCAAAATAGAATACTCATGTAAAGGATGATCAATTTATATTATTCTAAGCATAAAAGATTAAAAGCACCAATCTGTCAATTAAAAATAAATATTTCGCAATAAACAAAATAAATACATCTTGTTATTATCTAAACGCTGTAAATACTTGTAGCTTTAAAAATAACGTATTCCTCTTCATTTTCATTCAATAAAAATTGATTTTTTGCGAAACATTTTTCTTTCGCTAATCAATCACAAAAGACATCACATAACATAAGCTTCTAGAAACATACATCTATTCGAGCGCTACTAAAAGATAAAGACATAACAAACTAAAAGATCGAAAAATTATCGCTCCTCGCTGCAACGAAAGTACGTTTCACATCACACATTCGCATAATAGATCACAAAGCTCAACGAAAGACAAAAAATATTCGCAAGCTTTAATTACATTGCACTCTATTTCTTTCTTCTTCTCTTTTTCATGATCTGTATAGTGTACAGCACCGACGAGGCTCAAATAACTTGTATAATAATGAGAAAAAAAATAGAACCAAGATGCAGTAGTTGAAAAATAATCAAAATAGTAAGATAATTTACTATGTTGAAATTAAAAAAGTATTTCTTGAAGATTTTAGAACTCGTCAAGCGCTAAAAGCATTCGGCTGAAGAAGGCTATGCTGTAGACATGTCCGGAGGGAGACATCTAATCTCATCTGATGCTTCATGAGAAATCCATGAATCTTTTTAGTTTCCCGAGGACAACTAGAAGATAGTTATGGTCTTGTTGCAGTCAGCAAGCGAAGAGCGAGCTCGTTAGGTCAACAATTGCGATTACCAGTGCCATTATTCACCTGTATGCCGGTTATACCAGTCTCCGCTTCATAATCGGTAGTTCGATGTTTCTCTATGGAGGAGCATTTTTCTTTTTCCTCTTTGAAAAGATCTGCTACACAATTTGCCTAGAGAAATATCATAAAGATCTTAATTCTATCTTTTATCTTGTTAAAAATAAGTTTATATATCGATCTAATTTCAACATTTTAATTGATTACATTATAAATGTAATATTTAATTGATTACATTATAAATGTAATCTGATTATATTATAAAAAAGTATAACATCCAATTATATTTTGATAGAAATAAAAATTATTTTAATTCTCAAAAGAATTCTTGACCAAATATTTGTATTTATTTATTACTAAATTTCTTAATATTCTTTAATATAATAATTTAAATTATACAATTATCATATATTTCTAAATTGAAATAATATATAATATATTTTTATTATATATTTTTCATAATTCATACAATTATACAAATCTTTTCAAGATATTAAGCTGTAAAAGTAATATTATAAAATCATATATTTCAGAATTCCTATTTGTACTAATATCTATTCATTTTTTATGTTGTATGATCGGCTTACCACTACTAAAGCGCTGACAATGCCTAGAGTAGATCCAGCGAGTACGTCACTCCAATGATGTTTATAATTGGAAATTCGTGTCATCGCGGTAAACCAAGCCATGAGCAAACATAGAAGTTGAAGGAAGTGTCTAAGCAGCTTACTGCCCTCCCATTTCATTCTTAATTGCAGATACATCTAAATAATCCCAAATTTGTTTACATGTGTGTGTGTGTGTGTGTGTGTGTGTGTGTGTGTGTGTGTGTGTGGTGGTGGTGTGTGTGTGTGTGTG
>NW_012130066.1:14858919-14861883 GCF_000143395.1 Atta cephalotes | reverse complement strand
CCGAGCTGGTCCCACCAAATAGAGCATGACCTTGGAGCCGTGAATATTCGGTTTGGCCGTCGAAGCATGGCCGGGAACTCCCCTTGATTTTCTGGGATTATCGTAATGAACCCATTTTTCGTCCCCAGTCACAATGCGATGCAGAAATCCCTTCCGTCTTTGCCTTTCAAGCAACTGTTCACAAGTAAACAAACGCCGTCAACATCTCTCGGCTTCAATTCGTTCGGCACCCAATTTCCTTGCTTCTGAATCATTCCCATGGCTTTTTGAAATGGCGTTTTGAAATGGCTTGTTGAGCCCACTCCCAATGATCGTGCCAATTCTTCTTGATTTTGACACGAGTCTTGCTCAAGTAATGCCTCCAATTCTGCATCTTCGAAAACCTTCTCTCTTCCATCATTATGCCGGTCTTCGACGTCAAAACCGTTCTTGAAGCGTTGAAACCATTCACGACATGTTCTTTCACTAATAGCGGCCTCACCATAAATATTTGAGAGCATTCGATGAGCCTCAGTCGCAGATTTCTTCATATTGAAGCAAAAAATTAAAACCTCCCGCAAATGATGAGAATTTGGCTCGTAAACTGACATTTTCAATCGAGAATAACTTTATGATGCAGACACAAATCGACTAATGTTTCTATGGGGTTATGTTGACAGATGCTCAAGTTTATTGTATGACGTCTATGATCTATTTATTTCGACCACCACTTACTGTTAAAGCCATCTATAGGAAAACGGCGGAAGCAAAGTTATACACCTAATAAATATTGAACAACAATCCGAGTGTTATGAAATGGACAATCATCTTGTTGAAATAAATAAATGTTGCACAACATCATTTGCAACACTTGCAACAATGTAATGCAATGCAACAATTGGAAGTTGAGAACAAAGAAAATTTAAGGAAGCTTGGGCTATCAAATTCTGTTCATAAAAGTAAAATCAGATGACCGTATACTAGACCATACCAAACATTCACTATAATTTTTTGTTGAAAATTATTCTTGGAATCAATGGGGATTATAATCCTTCGATCAAAAATGATGATTATGACAGTTAATTACATCATTATTTGAGAATTTACATTCATCTGTCCATAGGATATTCTATAATTTATATATTTCAGGATTACTTTCATATGTGACAACTAGCCATATTATAAAATTTAGACAACGTAGTGAATCAGTTATACGTAAATGTTGTACTTTGGTTTTGTAAGAATGATAAAGATTCTATTTTACCATCTTATGAACCATCTATAGAACTCTTAGATAAACCAGTTTCAGTAGCAACTGCACGAATAGAAATGTGCGGATTTTCTTCTAAGACCATAAGAGATTGTCTGCAGTACTTAAATGCGATTTGTTCCTTTTCTTCTTTTCAAATTCTCCATAATTTCTTAAATTCTTTTCAATATTATAAAACATTGTTGCACACAGGTAATGTCTCTGGGTATCTTGTGACATACAGAGTTGTAGCTTCACGTGCATTCCTTTTATATTCACCGAATATTAACAGCATATCAACTTTCTCATTATAGGAATACATTTTCGACAAACTGAGACTGAACTATGATTTGATCTACAGCAATACTAAAACTGAACACAAGAACTGAAGCGTTTAAGCTACGCTATACTACAAGTTGATATTTTTTCTGTACATACACGTGTGAACTACATTCGGAAATATCACGCATTCTGAAATGGCTACGTTTGTTTTTCACGTCTGACTATAAAGTCATCTCAAGGTCATAGCAGGTCATTGAACTCGTCTTGACACCAGTTATATTATGAAGTAATATTACGAAGTAAAAAATATGTAGTGCCATTTAAAAAAATAGGATGATTTTGAGTTTTTTCTTAAGAAAGAGACTTTGCAAATTTTTAATATTGCATTTGTAGCCGATTGAAAACTGATTACCTTTTATCCAAACTAATTTTTGTCAGATCATCGGAAGTGCCAGAAAAATCACAGTTATGTGAGACATCTTATATACAGAATGTCCCAAAAAAGTCGGAACACTTGAATATCTCCGAAAATATAAGTTTTACAAAAAAGTGTTTTAGAACAAAAGTTGTAGAGTTTAAAAAAATCTATTTATTGATCTTATCAGTTTGAACTTGAAGTGGCGTCACCAAGGTCACATCAATTTTTTTTTTAACGAAATACCATACTTTTGATTTTAGAATCTAATAGCTGATGTTAAAAGCTTTTCAAAACATTACAATAAAGTTATTTTTCATAAAGTAGTTTTCGAGTTATAAGGCTCGAAGTTACAGTATCGCCAGCATTATGCAATAATTTGTTAAAATCAATTTGTTAAAATCAATTCAAGCTTTATAACTCGAAAAGTACTTTATGAAAAATAACTTTATTGTAATGTTTTGAAAACCTCTTAATACCAGTAAAGGTATGTGAATTAGTTCGAATTCGAATCGAATCACAGTAGATTTAATTCGATTTCTTTTCGGATCTGAAAGATTCAAAATCGATAAGTTCGAAATTTCGAATCATCAGTGGTTCGATTTTGAATAATTTGCCTCTTGTCTCTTCCGTGTATCTCCTATCATCAATCTTGTATTAGCGCATATCAATCTTCGTGCATGCGCGTGCGCTTATTCATCGCGTCAGTTGTCATTGGATTCTATTAGATATTTTCATCTTTCTGATATAACTGCGTAATCTGGCCGTGTTTCGATATACACCAAAGACATAGAGAATGGACTGCGTGATTCGTGTCAAAATGGTCGATAAAAGTAAGAAAAAGGGACCATGGAAAACGAAACATTTTTATCTCTTTCCATTCAATGGTATAATGAGAGAGAGAATGAGAGAGAAATTGGCTGTCTTCCATGATCTCTCTTTCTCGTTATTGTCAACTCATTTTCAACATACAGATATTATCAAAAAATATTGTTTTTAAATATTGTTTAATTACATTTATAATTTATTATTAATTTTT
>NW_012130066.1:14857632-14858899 GCF_000143395.1 Atta cephalotes | reverse complement strand
TGTGTGTGAGAGAAAGAGACAAGCATTATTAATTTTATAAATTAAAAACAATAAAAACTTAATCTTACAGTAGATAAAATTTTGATTGAATTTATCAATGAAACTTTTTTCATTAAAATAAAACCATAATATGTATATATATATATATAAAATTGAATACGTAAATAGAAAATTTTAGAGTGCAAAAAGAGAACCCAAACGCAATTTAATCAATTTTATAATTCTATAATTAGATAAGTCGCATTTTTTTAAATTTATTACAATATCATATATACATATCATATATACATATATACATATATAAAATTAAATAATACAAAATAATTCACAATTAATTCAAATTTAATTTAATATTCAAAATCTTAATTACTTTTATAATAACAGATATAATTATCGTATTGATTTAGCTTTGTCAGAAGCATATAGATCAAATCGTAAAGGGTCCTCTACATAGAAGTTGTAGATGGTCATCTTAAGTCATAGGAAACCAACCAATTGTAATCAAATATAATATAAGGAGAATACTCGATTAGAATTAATCAATTTCCTACAACTTAAGATTCTACGATCATTTATGTAGAGAACCTTTAATAGAATTTAGCGTAATTGATCCTTTATGTATTAAATTATGTAAATTGATGTTTGCGGCTGAAAATTCTAGAAATCATTCGCGGACCGATACACTCGTATTAGATTCGTTGGATGATTATGATCTAGCTCGCACAAATTATAAATCAATGCAACATTCTCTTACATAATGTAAAGACTACTTACCGCAAGATAGATCATGGTGTAAGCCGAGAAGGACGAGTGACCGGAGGGAAACGATAATCTGAAACGTGATCAATCGTGCCCCGTCAAATAAAACCCATTTATTGAACGAAGTATGCAAGGAAGAGTAGACAAAAAATGCTTTCTCTTCTTCGCTCTCTTTTCGCAATCGTCGCGTATGCATACGTGCGCATCCCTCTTTGCTATCTCCGTCCTATTAATTTTATCACGATTAATTTTGGGAAATATAGTGTGCCGATTACGATCGACTGGACGGCAAAAAGCAGCCGCGAGCAACGAAGAATACGACGAAGAGGAGGCTGAACCGCAGATTGAGCAAAAAATAATAGAAAGAGGGTGTAAAGAAGATTCGATATTTGTATCTTCCTCTCGCCCTCCATTTTCACTCCGTTTCGCTCGAGAGATTCATAATAAAAATTCGAACAGCATATTACGTTAATTAGGATCTGCAGTTCGCAGCGATTGTGCCCCCCCC
>NW_012130066.1:14844011-14848866 GCF_000143395.1 Atta cephalotes | reverse complement strand
ATTCAATTCAATTCAGCGTAAAGATTTCGAATTCGATTCAATTCGATTCGACTTTGCAAATGCTTGATTCGCACACTTCTAAACACTAGCTATTAAATTCTAGAATCAAAAGTATGATGTTCCATTTAAAAAATCGATATGACCTTGACCTTGGCGAAGCAACCCAAAGTCAAACTAAGTAAGATCAGTAAATAGATCTTTTTTAAACCTTACAACTTTTTGTCTGAAACACTTTTCTGTAAAACTTATATTTTCCGAGATATTCAAGCTTATACATACAGGGTGTCCCGATCTTTTTGGGACACTCTGTATATATGAGCTAAGTTTCGAGTACTTTTAAAGACATTCATTAAGAACTCCAGTGCACTCTCGGCGGCACGCCGCCGCCGTCGCTGTTGAATGAAGCGCGATAGGCCGTACTATGAATTCGCGCAGCGCGGCTTCACACATTGGCTTATATGTTTCTTTTTTTAATTCGAAAACTACAGCAAATTCGGCTCCTACTTCTTGTATATGAAATATGTCCATACATGTTCATACATCCTTCTTTTTTTCTAAAATTACTTTTTAATGTAATAGAAATAATAATAATATTGTAATATAAAAATAATAAAAATAATTAAAAAGATAATTTTCACACTATTTGTTTTAGAAGAAATCAGGTAATGTAATAAAATTTCTCATATACAATTATGTATAATTTTATATATAATTAATAATTATATGTAAATAATTTTTTTTACATTTTTTCAAATTTTTATTAAGATTTTTTTTTAAAACGAACAATGCGAAAATTATTTCTTTAATTTTTTATGTTTTCATATCATTATTATTATTATTATTGTTATTCCATTAAAAAGTAATTTTACAAAAAAAAAGAGGGATGTATGAACATTCATGTATATATCTCATCTGTATGTTTATGAATATTTATAAGTGTTTATGTAATGTTTATAGATATATATAAAATTATACATATTCATGCATGAAAAACTTTTTACTGGGATATAAATGTTGAATGGTTTTTTTAACATCCCATATAGGTAAAATGTTACATTAAAAATAAAATATTTCAATATTGAATTTTTTAATTAATGTAAAATTTAAAAACCGATTAAATCATTGTTGCTCTTTGACTCCATTGAAATAAAAAGAATGGTAATTAAAGTTAATAATAAATATCGACAGTCGTCTTTCGAGAAAGTTTGATTTACAGGAACATTTTCCTTTCTACTGTCTCTGACCAGTATCCAACATCCGAGTGTAATCCGTCACGTTAAATCAATTTCACGAGTCGTAGGTTTGCGTTTATTTCTAATGTGCGTGTATTTTCCGGACTTGTAAAAGATAATGACATACGCGTTAGAATGTTGACGGGTTCAGGGTTATTTCTAATAATAAGTCGTATGTAATTCTTCGCACGTCTTCTCAAATTCACGCGTGCCTAAATGTCCTAAGCCCTAAGCACGTTTCGCGAACTTTTTACTTTGAACTTTCTGCATTTCGTCTTTGGCTATTCGCATTCCGCGTTTATTGTTAGATAAATCAAAGACGCAAATTTTACAGACATACAAAAAGAAGAGTGGCTAAGAGTTTTTTATATATTTCATCTATATTTCTATTAAAATTGCAATATAAAGTGCTAAACTTAGTGCTAAACTAGTTCCTCGTGAATTCATGAAAATATTTATGTTATATTTCTTATCCTATAGTCTTATCCTATAATCTTATCCTATAGTCGCGATGAAAATTAACAATAGTATTTAATAAACTGTAAAAATTTTCCAAAATGAAAAAAATCTAGTTAAATTGAAAGAGTTTTGAAAGACGGTGATGGTAAACTTTTTCATTATAATTGATTATATTCGCTTTTGCATTACGAGTTTCGAATTGTCGATCGCTATTGTAGCTAACAACAATAAGCAGGATACATACGCGAATAATTCAAGCGTGTAACAGCATTTCCGTTAACCAAGGCGAAAGAGAAAAGAAAAGAAAGAATTTCACGATCTGGCATGAATCTCGCTCATGTGAATCGTGTCGGCGAAATCCACAGGCAGAGCGCTGCTCATTGTCATTCGCCGTGGCTCTTTTTGTACGCGCGCTTGTATGTCCGTTAAAACCGGCCTTCGGGTGATACGTATACGTAATATATCCGGAATGCGCAAAAAGGTTTCCCTAGCTGACTAAACACAAAGCTCGCATACGCGAAATAGTCAATTCAGGAAATGTCGTAAAATCTCGAATTCTACTCAATTTTAATAATGCTTAACGCAACGTAAACAAGATGTTTTTCAGATATAATTTACTGAAATAAATTTTAGTTTTTGTTTAAAAAATTCTCAAGTAAAATTTAAGATTATTTTAATTCTTATAATTTTGAAAAATTTCCATCTCTTTGCAATATTAATAAAATAATTGAAACAATTTCGTACTATTTCAATTTTTTTGAAAATATTTTTTAAGATTCTTTTAAATATGAATTTCTTTATTAATTTTTCTACTAAAAAATAATGATTATTTTTATGATATAAGCGAAAATTTTTTTCATTTATTTATCTTTCTTTGTTAAAAATAAGTTTATATAATAAATTCAAAGATTCATATTTTTTGTTCTTCCTCTCAAAAAATCTAATTTTTTGATATTTTATTTTTTAGAATTTTAGCCTACAACAATGAATATGCACAATACTACAATCACTATAATTAAAAGGAATGCATACAAATAACTCGATAAGACATAAGCAGGATAAATGAGTAAATGACTGATAATAATGAGAGTTAAATATCGGCATATTGATTTAAAAGACAATTGTGATCATTTCTTTTCCGTCCTTCTTCTTCAGAGTTTGCTCTCTTAGATTGCCACAAATTATCATTTGGTCTCGTGTTTCATAAACCTGTCTGCACAAGCGCAAAGTCCGCAGACTATTAATGAAATAAAATAATGAAATACGCTTCTTGCTTCTTCGTTCAATCATACGCCTCGCCAGTAATTGCTGGCACAATTGTTACCGTCACGCAATCTAAGCAGCTTGTCTCACATCATCGCGAACATTATCATTTCAGAGTATTGCCCTGAAGATTCGTTGATGTCAATTGGTTGCTGCCGATCATATCGAGAGTAAAATTGCGGAGGGCATGCGATATGTGTGTAGATCAAAACCAAATATAAGGGTCTGAGCACAAGGATTGCTGTAACACTTACGACAGACTTAAGTTGTAGACGTAAGCAGCCCACAACTTTGGCATATGACGTTTTGCTTATATAGCACGTGATAGCATGCTATCAAGAGATACGGCAAATATACATAAATTCCACGTCATACGTCAAAATTTGTGCATTGCTTACATCTATGACGTATGATATGGCTCAGGCCATATTGTCAGGTACAATTAACTTAAAAACTTTATCGATTTACCATAAACAAATTCACGTTATAATCCATAGTAGTCAGTGTAAAGAGAAAACAATTTCTTCCCGATCGAATATGTATATATTTGTAATTTTAAAAGAAAGGATAATTTTATCTCCCTAGTATGATTAATATTGTATATCTAATAAAATTGATCTTTTAATGCAGAAAATCGCAAGACTATTAATTATTTCACATATTTAATAAATATGTATGTATTTGACACACTTAATGTATTTAATTACTTTCCATAACTTCAGAATTCAATTTTTATTGCCTAAAACTATTGAAGTTATTTATTATTCAAAATTTTTTAGTATATTTGTATTTTTTATACGGAAAACATGAAATATTTATAATTTTTTAAAATTTATAATTATATTATTATAAATGAAAAAAATATATAATTATGTCAAAATACAATATTATATGACAGCAGAGAGACACGCAGGATTACGATGGAGAGACCAGATAATATTCATGTTGCAGCAGATTAAGATACTCTATCTCCTTTTAAGCTGATGAGAAATTCAGGAATGTTTCTCACATCAGATCTCTTACCTGACATCTTTTAGAAGCTTATTCGAGACTGCTGCGGTACAGTGGAAATCCACGATATACTTGTGTTGATACTCGAGCAAGTTGCAGTCAATATTGGGTACGCAGAGCTCCATGAAGTGTGGCCGTAGTCGACCTATAGTATACTTAGCAATATCGGTGATTAAAACGGTACAAGCAGCACCGAAACCAAATACACCAACCTGCAAACATTATTTTTTATATTATTTTTTATAATTAGTTTATATTATTTCTATAGAAAGATACGAATTGACGAGGATTAAACTTTAATAATTTTTAATTCGTAAAGATTAAAAAGTTCAGAAAAAATTTTGATAAAAATATTAATTAATTTTACTTAATTTTTAAAATTAAGAAAACTTACTTTCTTATAAGCATTCCATAACCATGGAGGTATAGTATATCCGAAAAGCATATTCGCCGTGTGTCCGGAGAAATTCCTCCCGTGCAGATATTCTCCTATGATCATCTAAAATCAAAAATCGAAATTTAGAAATCATATATATGTTCACATCCAATATGTTCGTTACAGCTTATATGTCTGATGTACCTAATCTTTCTTTAGGACTTTTATAAAACTTAAAAAACATTTTGCAAATTTTTTCAGATCGCAAGAATTTTGCAAAGTTCAATCAAAAAGGTATCAATCTTGAGGTATCTTTTCATGTCAACGCTTGACGCTCATTTTCAAAAATTAACAAATATCAAGCACTAATTTTGATCATGTGATCTATTTTAATGCTGAAAATGAATGTCGAGCGTCAGTATGAAAAGGCACTTTTACAGTTTGACAGAGAGAGAGAGAGAGAGAGAGAGAGAGAGAGAGAGATAACTACTAATTCTTCTTTTCTTTTACTTAA
>NW_012130066.1:14830221-14838164 GCF_000143395.1 Atta cephalotes | reverse complement strand
GTATATAACATCAAATTTAAAAATAACAAAATTAAAGAGAGAATCTATAAGAAGGAGCTGCACTTTTTACTATTCTTTGAACATGTTAAAAGTTAATTTTGAAATAGATGTCAATATTAGATTAGAAATTTATAGAGAAGAAATTCAATGTATTCGTTAAAATTGAATAGATTTCTAAACGTTTGAGTAAGAGAAAATATGCGAAATTTGTAAATAGTCGCAAACTATTCATGGAAACGTGCCGATCACTCTCACAAACAAGGTCATGTGGTGATATATCGCGGAAAAAGAAAAAATCGTAAACACATTTCATTGCATTCAATTAATTTGATTTTGCTCCGTTCCTATGCGATAAAATGTGTGTGTTTGAGAAAGCAAATAAAAAAATAGGCACATGTAAAAAATAGTTTTCGATTCTCTTTCGCTCTCTTCCTTTTATATCCTGTGGGAACTCAGCAAAACTTTTTAGTAATACATGTGTTGCAACTGTTGCGAGTTGTCATCACCTTCGTATACCATAAATTGATGTCGTAAAATGCCCACGAGCATCGAAAACGAGTGCACTTACTTCCCTCCAGTCTACTCTGTGCAGGCAGCGAGACGCGAACCACCTCGTATTCTTAAACACCACTTCTGTCATCCCTCTTTTTAAAAAGGTAAAAAAGAATTTCAAAAGTGACACGCGACGGACTCTTTCAATCGCTCGTGGTCGCATCTGCTATTGATCATTATATGTACGAATGTAATATAATTTCTAATCTATAAACATATGCAGGGTTGGGTAGTATTAAGTTAAAAAGTTAAAAAGTTAATTAATTTTAATTTAACTTAGTTACAATTTAGTTACTCTTAACTTTTTAATTTTATTTAGTTATATTTTATCTGTAACTATTAATTTTTATTTAATTTTTTTGAAGTCTCAGACATAACACGCGGCAATAGTGGTAACTTAATATAAAGCGAAAATTGTAAAAGTAAGCAAATTTAATAGGTATCGATCAATGAAATTATAAATATTCTAGTGATTTATTTATTCATTTTTGTAATTTTCTCATTTCAAATTACACAATTGATCCTCAGATTTCAATTTGTTAGAAACCGTGTATTTTAGTGTATCTAGTTTCTGATAGGTTGAAATCTCTATTATTCCTTATTAAAGTGTAACACATCAATACCATCTTCAGCTCACGTGGGTTCACATTGATTGGTTGTTCAGTGCAGGAGGATCATTTTCGATAACTTGCGAAAAAAGATGTCCGATAAAAATTTCGCTTTATTACTTAAATTTAATAAGTATATGTGAATAAAATATTCAAATAGTATATATAACAGTCTTTGTAAACAATATATATGTGATAAACAAAACATGTAAATAGAATGTAGAGTATTTTCTAAATAAAATATATATTTGTCATTTCCATTATTTGTAAGACTGAAACCCTGGAATCATAAAATAAAAAATAAAAAATAAATAAATTTAACTTTTAACTTTTCAATTACTTTTTTTTAACTTAACTTTTAATTCAATTAATTTCATTATAAATTAACTTGTATCTTAAATTTTCGAGATTGTTAACTGTAACTTAACTTAGTAAAAAAAAAGTTAACTTACCCAACCCTGAATATATGTAATTTTTTTAAAGCAGAAGTGTCTGAGAAAAAGAGAATGTCGATAAAAATTAAGTGATATTCTCTCTGTAATGGAAAATATTTAACGTAAATTTACTTAACGATGGTTACATTTCAAATGTGAATTTTTACACTTCATACAAGCGAATAAGAATCGTCGTGAGAGAGATAAGATTCTCACTATAGGTAATGATAAATTGTCAAGTGATTCTTCACGAGTCTTATATCATGTAATCAAAATGTATCATAATCGTAATTGCAAACGCAAGATGACTCACCGTACATATAGGAAGTAAAAGACCGATGACATACAACATCGTGCTCGTAACCGTAGACTCGTGATACGGATGATAAAGTGACTCATCATTGCAAAAGAAACCGCGTTTATAAGGTTTGCCAAATAAGAAGAACATCAGTACGGAAATGCCCACTGAAACACAAGAGAAAAACAATCTCCTTATGTCGGTCATTCATTACAACCATACAGTAATAATGTCATCGCTTGCGACAAGTTGATCTATGTAACGATCGATTAATTAGGATTGAATGTCATCTCGTGAACTTCAATTTAACATGCAATTTATTGCACTTGTTGTACAGCTGCTGCTGCTACTGACGTTAACAATATAACGTTGTGTTTTTACCAATCAAGATGGCATGCATTCAACGCATTCGTCCAACTTTCAATAATGCTCTTCAATCTTTGGCTGAATAATTGAAATCTTTTTGATTAGAGAATGCTTTTATATACATAGTGAATCGTAGATCTGTTGTATTTTCACAATTTTATAGCTACATTTTTCACAAATATTTAATACAGTATGTATATACATACGCATGCACGTACATCCAATCATTGATGATTGGATCAATTTTTAAAAAAATAAATAATTTTATTTAAGTAATTATTATTTGTGACTTCTTAATTTACAACATTTATTACATATATATTGTATATTTTGACCATTTAATTATGAAAATATAATATTTCTGCAAAATGGTTGGATACAACAGGGCAATAGAAGTCAAGCACAGTAATTCTTGTACAAATCAAACAAAACAACTTTATTAATAATTAATCCGCTTACATGTTTCAGCTCATTTTTTAGCCATCCTCAGAGACAATGATGTTGTAATTAAAAAAAAATTTTTTCTTACTAATTCATTTCATTGAGCCACCTCCACCTATTAACCCGGAAACTATCAACGTATACCATTATTAGCAAATATCATACATACATGACATACATAATTATTCATATTGAATGTAATCAATATTTAACGAATGTGTGCAAAGTTGGTCACCAGGCCTATCCAATTTGAGCTTCGGAGCCAAAACGCAAAGCCATCGACGTAAAAAAATTCAATATGAGTAAGATTTTAGGAATTATAAAGTGTTGATAAAGGTCACTTAGATTAACACTTTACCGACTTTCCCCAAAGTCTTACTCATATTGAATTTTTTTGCATCGATGACTTTGTGTTTTAACTCCAAAGCTCAAATTGAACAGGTCTAGAGCTCTATTCTTAAAAAATATCGCATACCAAAAACTAGAGAAATACTATAGTGTACGTAACATATACTATAGTATTTCTTCAGTTTTACGTATGCAATACTTTTCAAGAATAGGAGTACTGACCCTATACATTGACCATATCGTCTGGAGACACCTTTATACGAAACTGTACGTCAAAGCAATATATAAATTATTTTAATTTGCTTTTTAAATATTAATGACAGTTATTACATCAGCCTCGTTATACATTCGTAAGTAAATGTAGTATTTCTCATATAAAAGCAGACTGTCAATATCGGAAATTACATACTCTGCTATTAAGGTTAACGAAAACGGTGTATCGTCTAATTATTGAGGATATTTTTTTCTTATATATGGTCTTTTTATCAGTCGTTCCTATCATCGACGCATAAATTAAAGTTTAAACGCACGACTTTGTAAAAAACCATAGGAAAATTATGGGCTACTTATCAACCTGAAATTTATTTGCGCATGTTATACCAATACATGAAAATCACATAGCCGGTTGTTGCGATAATTGTGATACCACTTTCAGCACGAATCAAGTAATACACATCAATGCATAGCGCAGTTAACGTTAAGGGCTCGTATAATCGCTTATTATTTATATAGCCCGATCAGCTGTTTTGCAAGTCAAATTGCGCGCCTGAAAAATTCCACCGTGATTACAGTCTAAAAAAATACTACGTCATATCGACAGGATCGAAATTTTATATTACTTTTTCTAATGATAAAATTAAACTTAAAACTTGATAAATTATACTCTTAATAACGAAAAAGGATATTACTCATGATTTATAATAAACCTATATATATAAAATATATTTTAATTTGAAAGTAGAAAATTCGAATATCAGATTCAATGATATTTTACAATAATAATAATAATTCATAACAGTAAGAACTATCTGATAGTTCCTTTAACTCTGTGAGTCAAGTGTGACACAAAATGTGTAAAAGAAACTTATGCCTTATTTACTCATTGCACCTTATACACACTTTATATTACATAACAAGAGAAAATAATATCATTAGTATACTGTCAAGCGTAACATCGTTCTCGACATGACAGAAAAAGGCCAAGGACTTATTCGACAAATAATGCAAAGTGAATTTATGACTGAAAATTTGAAAAAATTTTGGAAATAATTTATCTATTCCAAACATATACATATAATATTTCGTAACATATATTTATTTTATTATATTTATATAATATTTATATAATATTTATCGATAAAAAAATTAATTTTATCATATAGTCAGTTCGTTATGTATTAGTTATATTTACATATAAAATATTACATTGCTAAACTCAACAATAAATATATATTAAATATAAATATATATTAAATTTCAGCAAATTTAAAAAATCATTATATTTATTATATTATAAAACATTCTCTTATGCAGAATATTAATCTGTTTTTTCCCTCTCCTTGATATACAAATGTAAAAGAAAGACTCGTAATCAAGATCCAAGAGCCATTAAATTTTTGCAAACAATATTTTGGAATGTTAAGCTTCAAACTTTTCTCAATATACTTACTAATCTCAATATACTTTTTATCGTTATCTTCTTATTGTTTTAATAAACATTTTCAATTTCATTTTAAGATGATTTTTTAATAATCGAATTACCATAGAAATTTCTAATTTTTTTACATAATGAAGTTAAAGTCGAAATTGACATGTGCAAAATTCAATGGTAGATTAACGATGAAATAAGAGAGAAAAAAAAGTTGAAAATGTAATCTTTCACATACAACTTAGTGACAGATAAGGCTCGCAGACGCTTCTTTAACTAACTGCATACAAATCTTATCATAGACTTTTTTCAAAAACGAGATTATAATAGTTGAAAAAATTACGATTTTAATGGTCACAAAAAAATAATAAGTTAACGGCCATTCTGGAAAGATATTTATGTAATAAATAATTTATGTAATAAATGCATAAACTTCTATATGAATTTAACTTCGAAAAGTAAACATAATCTCATCTTGTTTTTATTCGATAAAGATGCAGCTTTTGAGTTTTATCATATTCCATATACTATTTTATTAAGATATACATTATATCCAAGTAGCATAGCAAAAATCGATTATATATGCTTTGCAAAGCAAAAATCGATTATATATGCTTTGTTAACGCTTTGTAAGTGCTGTATGCTACTTGGATAGTTTTAATATTTTATCCGAATGCAGATATTTATAATTTTGGGTGGGCCCTGCTGAGGCATCCCAAATTTTTGACGTTTTACTAAAGAATTTTAAGATATTGTAAATGGGAACTCATGAATCTTTTAAATTTATAAAATCTTTTATAAACTTTAGAAGTTTATAAAAAATGTATACATAAAAAATATTCAAAACTCATAATATAAACTTATCATGTTTACTTACTTTAATACTTAACCTTTAAACTGTCACTTTTGTGTAACTCTTGAGTATGGATTAAAATATCATCATTTTTAGTAATCTTAAATACTAATTGTATTAAACATATACATGTGTATGTTGTTCAAAATATATAAAAAAATATAAATATTGAAAAATATACAAAAAAATATACAAAATGAAAATATAAAAAAATAAAAAACTATAAAAGAGAAAAAAAGTAAAAAAAATATAAACAATAAGTATAAGACTCAAACAAAAAAGAAAAATAAAGAAGGAGCTACAAACTTTTTATGTTTATTTCGTTAGCTCTGAATAATGCTAAAGGAAAGTTCTCTGCTCTAGTCTATACGTTTATATTCATTTATGTTATCAATATTACATTCAAGGCTCGAGATTTCATAAATCTATGCTCAGAATTGGAATCAGCGATACCGAAAACTCTTAAATATTCAATTTTTGAAAAAATAAAATTTTTTTATTTGATTATACGTTTCCTGCCGGGAAAGCCAGTTTTGTAGCTCTGCACATATCTCGATATTATGCACCATTAATATATTATTTATTTATATATAGAAAACTTTTCAATAAGAAAACACTACTATTTTAATGAAAAAATACTGGCAGCCCAAGCGGCAGCCTGAAGGTTAAAAAGATGGTCATTTGAATATATCAGATTTTTACTTATTTTTACATATCATCAGTCAATTCAAAGATATTAATAAAAATTATTATTGTGAAAAGTCGGAAGGTTTAATTTAGTAAAATAGAAGAAAGGTATAATTTAGGAGAATATAATTATAAAAGAATTATAATTCAACATTACATTACAGTTATGATGAAATTTAAGTAATGTAAGTGCTTTAACGCTTGCGTTTTGTATAACTGTGTGATTTTTATTCGTACATGTCTTATATAACGAAGTCACGAAGTAGAAAAAAAATTTAACATATGCAAAATATTCGGCTTGTTACGAAAAGAAACTTGTAAAGTACTCTCTGTATATGTGCAACAAAAATACCATATAACGCACTATCTATACCTTACTCATCTTTTTTTCATTATCATAATGCTTCGTTATCGTTCATTGATAATAAACCAAGTAATAAATGTATATAAGACATTGCATACGCTACTATTTATTAAGACATTTTTACATATTATTATCACTAATATAAATATTTTTTTGTTTTTTTTTCTACATTTGAAACAAAATACGAGAAGTTTTGCTTGTGAAATATTTTATATTCTATAATTATTCCTAACACATCATTAGACGATCAATTATATATGTCCGTATTCATAGTTAGACCTTGTACTTAAGGCTTAAATTTATCTTTAGGTGCTCAATAGCCAATGAAATAATTTGTAGAGTATCTGAAGATAAATTTAAGGAAGCTTTAAATATAAGTAGTTAGCGGATTAATTATTATTAAAGTTGTTTTGTTGTTTTGTTATTATTAACCGTTTTAGTTTGTATAAGAATTACTGTGCTTGACTCCTATTGCCCTGTTATATTAAACCGTTTTGTCTTAAATATAAGACCTATCTATAAATATGGGCAATAATCAATTTTATTTTCTATTTTCATTAACTCCATGTGCAAAATATCTCTATTATTATATAAAATTATTATAAGGACAGTGACGAAATAATCGTTAAACAAAAATCGATATCGCGATCTATTCTTCGAAAAGAGCCATCTATGTAGTTACTGTTATTTCAAGAGATTTATTTCACATGCTATACATCATGCGGACAATTGCTCGCATAAATTTCAACAAAAGTGCGATATACAATAAGTGAAAATGTTCGAACATCCAGAATTGATCAAAATATAAAAATACATGTATTCCTAGGTAAAAATTTTTCTTAGAATTTTTTATATAATTTTTCAAAATTTCTATATAATTTTATAACTTTCTCACATTTTTTTATGAATTGGAATACTTCTCAGAAAACATCTACATCTTTTCTGAGAATTTTTCATATATATTAATTATGAAATATCGTATAAAATTTCTAAGATTTTTTGTAATTATAATTTCTGATGAAATACTATCTAAATTCTAAATAATTAAAAAATATTTTTTAAAAATTATTAGATGAGAAATCACAGAATATTTTAGAATTCACTTGTACGAAAAATTCTAAGAGATGTAAAACTTTCCGAATATTTCTGAGTATTTCTGAAAAATGTTCCAATTCATATAAAAATTATAAAAAAAATTTTCACAGGGTTTTATAATACAAAATATAAAATATTGTCAATCTTACGATTAGTAACTACTCTAAATCAATTACATTAATGATGCAGTCCATTTAAAATATATTACAACTTTGTACAACTTTGCTTCCGCCGTTTTTTTTTCCGAAA
>NW_012130066.1:14824512-14829125 GCF_000143395.1 Atta cephalotes | reverse complement strand
ATGATTGTTTCAGTCGGTTTTAACAGTTCATAATACACTACGCCGAGCTGGTCCCAAATACAGAGCATGACCTTGGAGCCGTGAATATTCGGTTTGACCGTCGACGTGGAAGCATGGCCGGGAACTCCCCATGATTTTCTGCGCTTGGGATTATCGTAATGAACTCATTTTTCGTCCCCAGTCACAATCTGCGATGCAGAAATCCCTTCCGTCTTTGCCTTTCAAGCAACTGTTCACAAGCAAGCAAACGCCGTCAACATCTCTCGGCTTCAATTCGTACGGCACCCAATTTCCTTGCTTTTGAATCATTCCCATGGCTTTTTGAAATGGCGTTTTGAAATGGCTTGTTGAGTCACTCCCAATGATCGTGCCAATTCTTCTTGATTTTGACACGAGTCTTGCTTAAATAATGCCTCCAATTCTGCATCTTCGAAAACCTTCTCTCTTCCATCACCATGCCGGTCTTCGACGTCAAAATCACCGTTCTTGAAGCGTTGAAACCACTCACAACACGTTCTTTCACTAATAACGGCCTCATCATAAGTATTTGAGAGCATTCGATGAGCCTCAGCCGCAGATTTCTTCATATTGAAGCAAAAAATTAAAACCTCCCGCAAATGACGAGAATTTGGCTCGTAAACTGACATTTTCAATCGAGAATAACTTTATGATGCAGATACAAATCGATTAATGTTTCTATGGGGTTATGTTGACAGATGCCTAAGTTTATTGTATGACGTCTATGATCTATTTATTTCGACCACCACTTACCGCTAAAGCCATCTATAGGAAAACGGCGGAAGCAAAGTTGTACACTTAATAGTTATATACTTAATTGACAGTATTTTGTATTTGTAATACAAAATACATGTATTTTGCTCAGCTCTGCAAACACCATAAATCTTTAATCGATTAATATAAGAAATAAAAACAAAAAAATTGTACGTATGATTATGCTGAAAATTTTTTATTATTAATCCTTCACACAAACTTTAGTAGATAATTGAAACGATATATTTAAGTAGAAAACCGAAGAAAAAAGGTCTACTTTAATAATTATGCATATTTATTTATACGAAAAGCGCATCCCGGGATTTAATCGGGATTTAGCGCTTTATGAATGGAGTCGATAGACACTTGCCTTACAAGGCGTACAAGTGCCATAGGTTTAAATCTTTTCACAACCTCTTCCTTTTGACTGGTCGAGACCGCCAGTTCTTAACGAACTCTGAAAGGATGCAATTATTGAGCCAGACGCATAAAAAATAGTCACGCTTGAAAAGAAAGACAGTGTGACAAAATAACGGCCAGCCTAAATTGTTTTTAAGTAAAACGACCTACACCGTGTGTATGTGCGTCTATGTGTTTGTCTAATATATTAATAAAAATATATTAATTATATCATTCAATCTGTCTCTGAGAGAAAAGAGAAGAAAAACTCAAGTTTTTAATTGTGAACGAATCGTACTAGTCAGTCATATTAAATATATTAATTGATTATTTTTACTTGTAAGTAAATCTTAAATAGTTTACGCGATTGCTCTTGCGATTTTTTTGCATGAAAATGCGCGCCAATGTAGGTGCAGTCAGTATACCTTATCGGATCGTTTAACTTGATTCAAACAAACTCGGTAACTTAAACAGCGTCGTGTCATGATTAAAATTCAATTGTCATTGCATCAATTTTAATATCTCGACTTGTAATCATTCGTTAATGCTCACATAATTGTTCTTGGTCTCTTTAAATTTCGCAAATAGAAAAAATTCATATATTGTACAATTTATATGTAAGAATTAAGAGTTAATAGATGATATAATTCTTATAATAATATCTAAAAAATATTTTATTATTATGCACTCTATAAAAACTTATGTTTTTTCTTTCGTCCTTTTTCAAAATATGTAAATTATAAATTACAATAAAATTAATGTCTATTGCAATGTGAATGCAGTATTTAATTTTAAGGCTCCTGAGTAGTCAGCTATATTAAATCGTGACATCAAAAGCGAGAAATGATACGTTGATTTTTGTTAGGATAGTTTTCGTTCATTTTTATAATTGTTTTAAAGTGATCTCATCATTTTGTTGTGCATTTTAACCAAACATGTGCATATTTTGTTTTATTTACAAATGGCACATAACAAAAATTAACGTGTTATTTCTTAATTGTTTCTGGTGACATGAAAGATTGATTTTAAAAGAAAAATAGGTCTACTTATCAAACTTTGCCGATTTTGATAAGAAAAGATTATATTATCAATTCATATATAATACGAATGATAAATTTTTCTGGTGATGTTTCCCACTTTCTACTTTAGCATACTAAAGAATTTCTGATATATATTTATTTATCTTCATTCGGCACAATCTAATTAAAAATCATACAAAAACAACATTTATTAAATTATAGCACGCTCTGTTGTGTAATTAATTTTTGATCCGATTTTCTCGATAAATATTTCAAATTCAAATACAAATTCACAAAGTGGATTTGAGTTTTCAGATATGAAGATTCAAACTACAGTGAGAGTAAAAAGTATTCATACAAGGAAATTTTTATAAAAAAAAGTCTTATTTGTAGAAAATAAACATTAATTAGGAATTGTATACAATGAATACATTTTGTTCTAACACAAACAATTGAACTTCGCATATATTCCTGATTTTAGAAGCTAAATTTCTCGACTGAATATTTTTTAATCATCCAAACAATACAATTTCTAATTTTCGCTTATTTTTCAGATTATATATTTTCTATAATTAATATACATCTTTTTGATATATATAATTTTAAGAAATATACAGTCTATTTTATTCTTTATGAATAAATTATTAATTATGTAAGAAATGATCATCAATTAAACGTGGAATTGACGTCAAATTGGTGTTGAAATCATATCGATATTGATTCGATATCAATTCAATGATTCATTTCTTGCTGGATAATGTTTACTTTTTAAAAATAAAAGTTTTTTTAAAAAATATTTTTCCTGTACGAATACTTTTTGCACTCACTGTATGTATTCGGAACAATATTTAGATGAATTTGAATCATAATATGACATTGCATACTTCATAATACGTGGATAATTAACTTTTTTTAATATAATGAATTTATATTAATCTTTGAATATTAACAATCTTGATGTCGACAATTGTAGAAAAATTGATGCAAATTAATTTATGTCTTTAAAATTCAAAAATAGAATTATGTCTTTTTTCAAGGTAAATGCATGACTCTCACTTGATGAGATAAACAACAAACGCATTTACGTAATACATAACTGATCAAACTAAAAGATATTCCCGTATAGGATTTTATCTATATTGATCCGATACGATTGGGCCAAAATTGGTTATCAGGTAGCCTATTTATATTGGCGCGATAATGGCAACCATGACTGACCCAATGGGAATACTATGGGATGATAACTTCGGCCTGATAATGGATAACTATACTTACCAAACGTAATAAACTATGTTGAATCATTACACATTGGTTGTCTTATCATGCCAATATTTAATCAATAATGGTTTTAATGCAATGCCGTGATTATTCCAATTATTATATTTTAAATGCTTTCCAACAAGAGACACAGATGATACAGTGAATCATTTTTCTTTGTTTAGCATTGACAAATAGAATAATTCACTATATTCATTGTCATCTGTGCTTCTTACTAGAAAGCATTCTTTTATATTAATTATCCATACAATAATTATATGATTACAGGTATATATTTATTAATCAATATATTTTTTCTCTATAACAAATGTATTTTGCATATACTTTTTTAATATGTACATATACATATCTGTTGAAATTTACATTGAAAAGCATTTTTCAAAAAATAACATATAGTACTTACGCACCTACACATATCAAAATATATATATTATATATTAATTTGAAAATAAATTATAATCTTTAATAACTTTTATATTAAAACCTTTATAGAGATAATAAAATATTGAATTAGGAAAAAAAAGCCCTTTACAATTTGATAAAAAGCAACTCATATATTCTGTTTTTAAAAAATGAGCGATTATACTACTTGATAGAGCATCGATTTTAAAACTCTATATTTTTAATTGCGATGATTTTTAACAGAATTGTGAGCAATAAAGTTAGAATGTCCCTTTTTATTTAATCCACGAGTAACTCAGGAACAAAAAATCGTAGGAACATTTTTAAAAACTGATTTTGTAGTTTCAAGCTTTCACGATCAAAAATTTGTTCAATTTTTGAGGGGGGAGGGGGAATGCTATAGACCTACAAAGTGAAGAGAAAATTTTTCATTTTTTTTCAGTTTTCTATATGTAAAAATTATTTATATAAATTAAAAAATATAGTAATCATCATTCGAAAGCAGAAATTTCAAACTTTAAAATTCTTTTTTAAATTTAAATTTTGATCATTTTTAATGAAGATATATTTGATAAGAAAAGATCTTTTTATCAACTTATAAAGAAACTTTTTCCGTAATCTAATATTTATACATATAATACTATATACATATATATGTGTGTGTGTGTGTGTGTGTGTGTGTGTGTGTGTGTGTGTGCGTATGCATATATTATATTATTATATGCTATGTACACACACACTAAC
>NW_012130066.1:14816065-14824492 GCF_000143395.1 Atta cephalotes | reverse complement strand
TTTTAATTAGTAAGATATATTGTATAAGAAAAGAATTACTTTTACTTACTAACTAATAAATAACTTTACTTACTATATATTATTAATATATATATATATACTATATATATGTGTGTGTGTGTGTGTGTGTGTGTGTGTGTGTGTGTGTGTGTGTACATGCATATATATATATATATATGCATGTACACACACACACACACACACACATATATATATATATATACTATATTATACATTGACTAAAAAAAACAATTAAACTTAATTAATCTAGTTTTAATAAATTTTCAATTTTTATTTCGTTCTTTTCTGCCTCCTTCACGATAGTGAAAAAAATGTCTCCAGCTCGTAATAACCATAATCCCATCTGACCTGACAACTTTTTACAATTTACGTCGTTTTGGAGCTTTTCTATTAAAACATCTAATAACAAAATATTAGAATAAAATTTATTTATACATAAATGTACAAGTCATAAAAACTGATGTTAAAAGAATCATTTTTATCTCTTAAACATATAGGAATTAGTGTTGCTAAAATTTCTTTTGGACTGTTCATTAATAACTTTTCCTGTTCCTGAATATTATAATTCTACTGTTTTCGTCATTATTGAACTCATTACTTTAGCAATTGCTCTCTTTCAAATCCAATTCGGCAACAATAAATGCGCGAAACAAAGCCATCTGTGATTAAATAAAGAGAAATAAATTAATAATAAATCAATATAAATATTTTCATAAATAGAAGTGCAATTCATTTACCAATGTTTCTTTTTTCTCTAGAGAATCCTTTAATACATTCTCCAATTGCAAAAAATGATCCAATGATATTGTTGGAGAGCAATGTTCAATCCTTCCTTTAATTTTTCGATGCTAATTTGTGAAGTGGTCGATTGATTAATAATAAGTGTATGTTTCACTTCGGTTATCTTCTTATCTAAAAATCATATCGTATAAAAATCTTTTTCTGGCGGAAATTTGTCTTAAATTCATTCTGAAGCTCTTGGAATTTTTTGTCGATATAATCTATCGGTATATCTAACGAAACTAAAAAAATAATTAAATAAACAATCTGAATGAATCTAAAATCTTGATTAATATATATTTAATCAAATTTTTAATGCTTACTCGGTTCTACCAAAATCTTCTGTCCAAAATCTTAATTGGCGTTTCTACATTTATGAGTGAAAGATCATTATGATCAAAAGAGACATGTTTTCTGCACGTCTATTATATTAAGCTGGACCCCCTCCCCCCATTGAAAATCAAGTTTGGAATAAATCAAAAATTTAGTGCTTTTTAAGTGCTAATTTAGTACCCTATTCAGAATTTTAATGCTCAAACTGTTTGACAGTAATAAAAAAAGATGGGGGATCCAGTTTAATGGCAAGCTGGACCCCCCCCCCATAATAAAAAAATATATACAAGGCATATAAAAATTAAGTACACAGGGATTTTAATGCTAATTTAGTGCTCTAAAATAGAGCCAAAAAAAATTCAAATATAGCGTTAATTCAAATATTCGAATACATATTAAACACTACACCGTCGTATACAATACTTACATTTAGAGAGCTCGTGATACACATTTTTAAAAGTATTCCCAACTAAAATAATGTAAATTTTATATATATTCAAAAGATAAGATTCCAATTTGTTGCTAACCATAAAAAATAAAATAAATATATAAATATAATAAATTCATTCCAACTGATGACGCCGAGGCTTAAATTCCATTAATTGCACGTCAAAGAACTTGGTGCTCGCATAATATTAGTATTAAAACAATCCCCAGACATGGTAGTATCAAAATATATGCATTTCCGATTTTAGTGCTCACTCTAAGTTAATGAAATTAATTAATTAATTCGTCGCAAAAGAGCGCGCGCCGCGCTCTAAAATTAGTTTCCCGATTGTTAAAGAATATGATACTCACCTATAATATGATGTCTAAGGATTGTTTTAATACTAATATCATATCGAGCACCAAATTCTTTGACGTGCAATTAATGGAATTTAAGCCTCGGCGTCATCGATTGGAATGAATTTATTATATTTATATATTTATTTTATTTTTTTATGGTTAGCAACAAATTGGAATCTTATCTTTTGAATATATATAAAATCTACATTATTTTAATTGGGAATACTTTTAAAAATGTGTATCATGAGCTCTCTAAATGTAGGTGTTGTATGCGATGGTGTAGTGTTTAATATGTGTTCGAATATTTGAATTAACGCTATATTTTTTTTAGCTCTATTTTGGAGCACTAAATTAGCACTAAAATCCCTGTGTACTTAATTTTTGTATACATGCCTTGTATATATTTTTTTATTATGAGGGGATCCAACTTAATAGACGTGTTTTCTGCAGATGAGGTCTCTAAAATAAAAAAAAGTGTATATAAATGATATATGTAAATAATGTATGCATATCAGTGCAATACAAAGAAAAATTTTAAAAATTAATATAAAAAACGAATATACCTTTTGTTTTCTTTCTTTTTGATTTAACTGAAAAAGAATTTATCGAAAGAGATTCGTCAATATATTCGGGATTCGTATATTCGGGATTTGTTTAAAATGGCTTCATTGCATTTAATTGTTCTTCCAAGGAATCTTTGGATAATATCATGACTGACTTTGCATGCGTCATTACTTTTCACATTATTATCCGACTTTAATGTTCGTTAACCTTCTCTTTCCTTGTTTGTATCTTCTAATGAATTAAAATCTAATAAAAAAACTTAAAGTAATGTATACATTATAAGTATATTATAAATTATTATTAAATATTACATACTATCTGGAATAATATTTTTCACTGCAAAATCAAATTTGAAAGAAAGCATTGCTGAAGTAATGAGTTCAATAATGATAAAAATAATAGAATTACAATATTCAGGAATAAAAGTTTAGGCATATTTCTATTTAATATTTGAAGAATATTTTTAAATATTACTTACTTGTGTATGCAATAATAATTATTGCATAAGAATCCCAATGTTCTTTAGCACTTTTTGATGAAAGAAGCCAATTATCAAAATGGCAATAATCATTAAATTTGGATACTTGCAAAAATATCTCTTCTGATTAATTTCATAAATCTAGAAAGATGGAATCAAATCAATGAGTTTAGAGTTTGAGTTATCCTCAATAAATTGAATAATTGTATATTGTTCAGCATTATCATGTTGTTCATCTAATAAATAGAATTTTTTTTATACACACGATTTATTTGGATGTACAGAATTTTTCATACTTAGATAATTTTCGCTACAACTGCAAAATCATTTTTTTGAGTCAATCTTTTTATTAAAAAATGTATGTGTCAAATGTAAGGTTCCTTCTTATCTTGTTAACAAATGTATCGTCATATTTTATCCTGATATAAAGTGAATTTCGTTTCCGTAGTAAAAATACTTCCTCTTAAACCCATTCTACAATGTGCAATAGTAGTGCAGTAGTGGATTAAGGAGTAGGCGTAGAAATCAATCAAATCGAATGTGAGGATTAGTCGATTTCTGCATCTACTTTTTAATTCACTGCTCTCTTCTATCTTTAATCTACTTTCTTCTTTTCTACTTTCTACTTTCTTCGATTTTTAATCTACTGCCCATTGTAGAAGAATGGGCTTTATTTTTCTTTATCTTTGTATAATCGACTCCACATTTTATACACGGATTCAAAATGGCCAGTAACAGATAAATATTTCGACCTTTTTATAGATTGCAGAAAAATAAAAATATATCAATCAAGAACATCAATTTCGTCAATAACTTTCCATATTGAAGCAAAACATTCGCAATCCGAATTGGCCAAAGCTGTGGTCAAAGTCTCGCTACAAATGCTTTGAAGCATTTGATGGATCAATTAGAAGAAAGAATTTTACAAACCAATGACCAATTAAAAAACACTTCAAAGGGTTTGCAGCATCGCGTTGACCGTACCCCAAATCATCTTTTCAGACTAACAAGAAACACAAATGCTCGTCATGACATTGTTTTTCATAGCATTCTCGTATCGACGCTGAATACAACGACACTGTTCAATACAAATGAATGAAGAGAGCGTGCATGCTAACACATCTATTTTCTCATAGAGTAAAATAATTTTACTAATATCTTTATAGCACTTTTTTAAAATTATTTACAAAATTGTAATATATTTATAACATTGAAAACTCATTTACTTGTATAAATTAGTATACAATTGTCTAATATTTTTTAAAAAACAAAATCATTAATACTTACTTAAAAATACAGTAAAGAAACTACGTATTATTTAATTTTGACGTGTAATAAAATATATTTGTGCTAGAGCATTTCAGTCGATTATCATTATTCATGAGAAGCCATAAATCCATCTCCGAAAATTCTTATTTGCTCTGATGAAAGTGGATAATTAAATGTTTCTCGTTTATTTATTATTTCACATCCAAGAATAAAAATTTTTTTCTTTAGTCATAATACACTCATGTGTCTCCTCATTTTTTTCAATAATAAAAATTTTTGAATTTTTTAGTAACACCAAATTGTGAAGATGAATTGATCAAAGTAGAATTATAGATTTTAATTGATGAAATAATTTTATAAATATGTTCACAATAATTAAATAAGCAGTATCATCTATCATTTCGAAAAAATATAATTTTCTAAAATCATTATATGATTTCCAGATTCCAGTTCAGATAATCTATTAACTATTTGAGTTAGTAGTTTTTTAGGTGATTTTATCAATTTTTTAAAAAGATATCAATGTAACTTTCACTTCAAAAAGCTGAAACATCACTTAATGGAATGTTAAAATTTTCAACATCGTCTGCTAAGTGAATCAGATTGTGTATATTTAGTACTTGACAGCTTTCTCCGTATAATGACGGTAATAATGTGAAGACTTGTGTCAATATCTAGCATAATCACAACCATTTGTGTGTGCTATTAATTCTCTGCTATTTAATATACGACACGCTGCAAATAAGAGTAAAAAGTGTTTATAATGATGATCGGGTAAAACAGTTTTTAAAACGATTGGACCACAATACAAAAGGAAAAATCTAAATTGTGTAGCTTTCCATCTTGAAACAAGATTCACATCAAATTTTTTTCCTCTGAAATTCACAAGATATGCTAGGTATTACGTTTAACATCGCACTGCAAAAATCATTTATTACTCTTTTTTTAAGTCGTGCGACATTTTCCTTTAAAGTCCAATTTTCCATCAAATATTTCATAATTCCAAGATATAGAAGGTGCATAGAGGCTAGAACTATATTATTAACAATGTCAAAATTTAGTAGCATTAATAATTAAGTTATTAGGTTTTTTTTATAATGTTGAGCTTGATTTTGTTTCTCGAATTTCCTTCGTTCATTTAGGACTATTTCAGGATTTCAGGATATTACTTTTTCCTTGCCTATTTTTGCCTTACTATTTTCCTTGCTATTTTTGTAATTCCTTTAACGGTACACCTTTTGCAAGCATAAAAACGCACCGGGTGATTTAATGCATTTTATAAATGCTCTTGCCAGAGAATCAGCAATAATTCCAATGATTCTAAATAAATATGTTCGTTTATTAATAATCATACCTTCATTAATTAATTTAGTTGCTTCTATTACAAAATGATTTAAATAATCAGGAGCCTTCTGAGGTTTAGAATCTCCACAATAAAGAGCAACAACGAAAATTTACAAATATAATTTTCATGAAATATTTTTACAATTATCGGTCAAACTTGTATTTGTGAGTTATTTGTAAATTTGGACACAATATGGATCAATATGCGAATCAATACAGCGATTTATTTCTCCTTAAAGACTTCAGGGTCAATTATTCGGTCTAAACCATTTCATTTCAATATAAAAATATTCTCCAAGAGTCTTCAACGCTACGTATTTGTTGTAAAATTCGATGATGTTCGATACCTAAAAGATTTTGAGCAGTTTTTAGTAAAGAGGAATGGCCTTCTTCCCTTAATATTTGAAATAAATCCGTCACAACATTCAATTGTAAACTGTCCACAGATTATTTAATGTCCATTGTTGAATTTTTTCTGTTATTCCAACATCAGTAACTTCATCATTATATAACATTACATTAGAGTCACTTATTGTGCAGGAAGAATTATTGTCAATGCTTATAGCATTATAATTATCAATTTTAAATTAATAGTTTCTTCATTGTGATCTAATATAACTTCACTTACATTGTTCGTACTATCAATATTAATTCCACTGTTATTTTTTTCACTGTAATTTTTTTCAATATTATTAATACATTTATCACTGATGTTAATTTTTAATTGTTTTAATTTTCGAAACTTTTTTGTCTATAATAATTTTTCGACATATTTATTAATATAAGGACTAAATAACTATCACACGAAATTAAGTAACAGATAAAAAAACAGCGGAAATCAATGGTACCCAGTCATGCCAGATATGGCCCATAATAGAATACCAAGTATTGGCCAATTGTTGGTTATCATATTTTGAACATTGGCATTATTGAAAACGATTGGCATTTCTATTGGGTATTAAAAGTATTTTTATATTATTATATATTTCTATATGAGTATTAAAAGAGAAAGTACTTAATTCATAAAATATATATATATTGTCTTACAAAACATCTTACAAGACAATTGAAAATTTATAATCTCCTTTAGACTATTCAAAAAGATAATGATAAATCTCATGGAATAATACGCAAGTATAATTCGAGTGCATGACAAAAGTCATATAAAGAATTGATAAAACATACGTTTCCGAAATGCAAACGAAATATAAAAAGTTTTTTACAGTTTTTATAATTTAATTTAGGGGAGACTATTAGCGTCTTATATTTATATTGATTGTGTTAAAAGTCCGAAGATTTCAAAGATAAATTGATTTAATATAGGAAAAATGTCCGAATGTTTCGGCGCGCAACATATCTTAAATTTAAACAAAGAATATATATTGTATTATATTATATAAACATCTAATTTTGACCATTCATTCACATTCTCTATCGTATTTATGAAAAATAAAAAAAATTTTTCCTTCTAATATCATAGTCATAACTTGGCGATTTGTGGCTTTACACAATTTCCTCAAGATTATGTTAAAAGTGCGTCATAAAGGAATGAAGAAAAATAAATGTATTTTAAAATATCACTCAGAAAGGGAACATCAAGTGACAGGGAATTTTTATGCGCTTTTTACAGACACATTTTCTTAAGCGATAAAAAAGACAATACGTGTCTGGCCGTTTCAACCATTGGCTCATAGTTTCGAAGAAATCGATTTTTTAAATAATTATTGTAATAATTTAAAAAACATACTGTAAAATAAATAAAAATATCAATATTTTTATCAATATCTATATTTTTATTTTAACTTAATGTTATTAAGTTAATTAATTACTTTTTGATTATAATGAAATTACATATTAGTATTATGAATAATTAAACATTCATTTATGGAATATTTATTATTATCGTCGTTATTATTATTCATATAAACGCATAAATAAGAAAAATTGATTTATTAATAATAATAGAAAATTAGAAAATAATCTAGAAAACACTATATAATCATATTTTGTAAACGTACATTGGATGATATAAATCATAAAAACAAGAAAAATATAAATATTTATTGTATTGTGAGCATCTTATGAATGAATTTTAGAATGAAGTTCATTTTAGAATGAAGAGTTTGGTTCTCATCAAAATGATTCCTGAAAAAAGCTATTTCCATAATATCAATCAAATCTATTTTCCGCCAGATGTTAGAAAAAGTTATTGTCTGCAACAAAAATTTATTTGTAAGATGTTTACAATGCAATGAATATTTATATTTTTCTTATTTTATGACTTATATCATCCCGTATAATGTACATTTACAAAACACGATTTCTATTATTATTAATAAATCGATAAATCTTAATCAAAAGAAGATTACAAACATATGACTTACTTGTTCCTAATCATAACTTCCAATTTCTAATTTCATCAGAAACTGTAACAATTTTCATTACAATCTTATTTATGCGTTGCATGTGATTACCAATTACTGCGACGATAATAACGATGATAATAAATATTCCATAAATGATTAATTTTTAATTATCTATAATACTAATATGTAATATACTATATTTCATTGAAATTTCATTTCAAATTTTCAACAATCAAATAATTAAAACAATTTTACAAAAAATAATTAAAACTAAGAACATTAAATTAAGATAAAAATAAAGATACTGATATTTTCATTTACAGTTTTTTTAGTACAATAATTACTTAAAAAATCAATTTCTTCGAAACTAAGAGCCAATGGCTGAAACACGTATCGGTTTTTTTTCGCTTAAGAACAGTAGTTTTACACTGTAAAAAGCGCATCAAAATCCCCGACTCTGTCACCTAGTGTTCCTTATCAGTTTAT
>NW_012130066.1:14815384-14816045 GCF_000143395.1 Atta cephalotes | reverse complement strand
TATATATATATATATATATATATATATAAGGATGCACAAATTACCGCGAGAGAGTCATGTTATTGCTAATGTCATTTTGCAAATCAACACTGTAATATTATATCTAATCCGTAGAACAATATAAGACTATCTGAAAGCGAAAATTTAAAAATTGTTTGCAAGCATAATTTTGGTCAATTAATTTTTATTACGATAATTTTTATTATGATGCATTTACTTACATATATTAAGTATGTTAAATGTAAAAATTGTTTGCATCCAATTTCTTTTATCTCGCGTTAGATTAATATTACATAAGAATACAAAGATTATTAATCTACATCGATACGAACGTAAATTGTACAGTTCTTTGAAAATCTCTATAAATTTCAAAAGATTAATAAAGCGAATTTTGCGACTTTATTTCTGAGAATTGAAAAAATTAAAAAATTTGATATACAACAATATATACATACTAGGGCAAGTTTACTATTTTAAGAATTTCCTCTGCCTTTTTTAAGAAAAACCCTAGATAAGTAAATCCACAGATGAAGATTAAAACCATTAAAGCTCTTGCGACATAAATTGAGCGAAGAGATTCCATTGTAAGTGCCGCTACGGAATGCACTAAAAGTTAAAATCCCGCGTACTTTCGAAACAGAGCGCTCCCTCTCTCTCTCTC
>NW_012130066.1:14806571-14811334 GCF_000143395.1 Atta cephalotes | reverse complement strand
AAACGTTGAAATGGGAAGTCCTACCCCACCCGCCGTATTCTCCAGACGTTGCTCTCTCTGACTATCACTTGTTTCGATCAATGGCACACGGCCTGGCTGACCAGCACTTCCGGTCTTATGAAGAAGTAAAAAATTGGATCGATTCGTGAATAGCCTCAAAAGATGACCAGTTTTTTTGACGCGGGATTCGTACGCTACCCGAAAGATGGGAGAAAGTAGTGATGGACAATACTTTGAATCATAAATGTATAACTAGTTTTTTACAATAAATCCTCGAATTTCGGAAAAAAAAACGGCGGAAGCAAAGTTGTACACCTAATATATATATTCTTCTATATATATATTTGCATCTTCTATATATTCTATATATACTCATTATTTTATTTTCTAGTATTTATTTCTGCTTCTAACATCTCCTATTGTGCACAAAGCCTTACACACACACACACACACACACACACACACGCGCGCGCGCGCGCACACACAGTGTTTCATTTTAAGTGCGCGAATCGATGATTTTATTAAAAATTTTTTAACGAAAGTTGCATGGCTTAAAGGAGAATACATGATGGAAATGTGGACTTGATCTTGAATGACCTTGTAAAAATCAAGTCAAGATCATTAATGTTTTTTTTAAATGGAAGCCTATTTTTTTCTTTTTGTAGCTTATCCAAGACAGTTTTCCAAAACACTATAATAAAGTTACTTTTCATTAAATACTTGTTAAGTTATAAGGCAAGACTGATCATTGATCCGGCCAACTAAGGATCATTAACGTCTTTAGCATTTATTTGCTTGCGGTTTCTCTTACGGATTCTTCTACGCTCTCATAATAAAATTCTTATTGCATTTGGATGTCATCTAAACGGATATCCATTATGATACAATCTTTCTGCTCTACAAATTTCGTCCAGCTTCACCAAGCAAAATAATATCAATGATTTTATTTCAACTGTAAGCGACCATTTTGAAAAAAAGCTTTGAAAAAGCCCACTAAAGCCTATTGTAAAAAAAATTGAATGAAAAAGTTATACGAAAAAAAGAGGAAAGTTGAATCATTTAATTGGGAAGGTTTGGACTCAATTCCGTGCGCGTGAGCGTATGTCAAATGTGGATAGATCACGCATGGGAGATGCGCGCGCATATGAATTCCGTTCGCATGCGCATGCGTACATAAATAACGCTGATGGTTCTATAATTTTCAAGCTTCATAACTCGGAAAATACTTAATGATTAATACTTAATGTAACTTTATTATTTAATTTTAGAAAACTCTCAAGAAAGCTACAAGAATATGTAATAAAAAATAGGGATTTCTATTAAAAAAAGAATTAATGACCTTGATCTGATTTTGACAAGGTCACTCAAGATCAAGTCTACATTTCCATCATGTGTTTCCCCTTCAAGCCATGCAACTTTCGTTGGAAAAATTTTTCAATAAAATCATCGATTCGCAAGATAATCGATATCACTTAAAATGAAACATCCTCTATACACGCACGCACGCACGCACACACAGGGTATCCCAAAATAATCACCAAATATTTCATGGAGGTAGAGCAGATTAAACTTAGAGGAAAAGTCTTGTTCCATTTTGCAATTTTCGCAATAATTAACTGCGAGCCAAAATCATTTTCAGTCTTTAAACGTATACTTATATACTTATTATACGAACAGATGTAACAGTTTTATAAATTAAAGTAAATGCTATTGTAATACTTCTTAATGTTTACAATAAACAATATTACAGTAATATTAAATAATATTACTTTTAATAATAATATAATATTATCAGGAGTATATATAACCTCCATTAATACTTGGAGCATATTACAATATTTAATATTATACAATTTTAAAATATTCTTGAAATGTTACATTTAATATTCTAAGAATATGCTTAAAATATTAGTTAATATGAAATAATATTATGCGCCTATAGGGTAGTATTTAATTAATATCTTATTAACTATTGCGAAAATAATACAGGACTTTTCGAGTTTAGTCCGCTCTACCTGTTCATGAAATATTTGACAATTATTATACGCTGTATAATAAAAGATATATATCTTATATAGACGAGAATATTTACAATTAGTTTGACATTATTAAAATATTATAAAATTTATATTTCTCTCTGTAAAAGGTTTCAAAATTTATTTTTATCTTAAATTAAGTACGTTCCTACACACACACACACACATACACACACACACACACGCGCGCGCGCGCGCGCGCGCAAATCAAGAAATGTGATTCGGAGAAAATTCGTTTGATAAAATAACTTTCGAGATTCATTATTGCTTTCCGATCATCAGATTAACTTGATTTATTTGTCTAATGAAAAGCATTCCTCTCTAATGTTCCTTAATGTGAACAATGATCGCTCTGTGAATAGCGGAAATTTTTTTAAAGCACATCTAAGATAAAAATATGAAAGCAAACGTTTTCGGTGTAAATAGAAACGCCCTATATTGTCCATTAACCTCCACCTGCATCCTCACGAATATTTACGAGGAAAACACATTGAGTCCTGGGTCTTGGTTTCAAAACGTTCGTTCATCGTCATTCGCATGACAAATCCGTTCAGCGAAAGACTACTCACGTGAGTTTAAATGTGCACGTACATGTATGTATGTATAATTCGAAATATTGCATTTCACTTTTACACGTAGATTAAATCATGTGTACGACTTTATAAAGATGAAATCACACTTTGCTCGATTCCTTGAATGATAAGCATGCACGCATGCATGCTTGCTTTGATGCATATAGTCTGACATTTGATAACTAACTATGAAATTAGTTAGAAATTATTTCTTTTGATTGGTGCATGCAAGGAAAGCTATGAAGTAATCTATAATAAATATAAAAAGTACGCAGCATATATCAATGTATATATGAACGAATTCTAGCATACATCAGAGCAGGCATGATTATGTGCGTGCTGTCATTGAAGAAATTGAGTGATTCCATCTTAATATGCAACAGTACGCAGTAGTGCGGCCTCCCTTCTAGGAATCGATTGTGTATTTTGAAATGAGGTGAAAATTTCAAAAGTGAAAAATTCACTAGATGTTGACTAATTAAATTAATTAATATTGAATATTTTACTAAATTTGCTCATTTTTGTAATTTTTAATTTTCTCTTTTCGAGATATACCCTCTATAGTTTGATTTATTAAAATTCATAAAACTTGTCACTTCCCGCTGCATTCATCATTCATTCGGACTGGAACAGCAAAAACTCGAAAAATCGCATAAATTTCCTTCAAATATGACTATCTTATCTAGACATAGCCTCTATGTACATCATACAACATATTATACTTAAGAAAGTCACGTAATTAACACAAAAGAACAAGCGTAAATGATATAATTAATGTGATGCGAACGACTTATTAGTATTTATAAGATAAATTATCCCTCTTGGACATACAAAATTAAACTCATTAATGAAAGTAATAAATTAGCTCTCAAAGCATATCTGTCGTTATACAACGAAACGAGTCACACATCACACGTCTGTCTGGAGTAGCATGAAATAGCATCACGTTTCCGATCGAATGATAACGACGAATTCCACAGTGAAATTGTCACGGTGAAATCAATCAACAAGATCGTCCTATGCACGTTAATTCTATTCTGGGAACGCGATGGAACTAAAACTAAAAACAAGAACAAAAAACTTTGTTCTTATTGCGTTCTTATTTCAACCACTGCCACCCGCGGTGCATTCTGCATGCACGAATACATGATTCGCCGAGAAATTCATGCCTGAATAAACCTTCCGCCACGTCAATTAATACATATCATCGATAAATCGTGCCGACAACCTTGCACTAACGCATTGCGCGCGAGCAACGAATTAAGAAGAAATCGCACCAACGATTTCAAACCAGTCACATTTCATATATTTGTAAATTTTTTTCCTCCTTGTGATCCCATCATGTCTGCAACGATCCTTAATGTGATAGATATATCGATAAGTATAGAAAATAAGAAGGAAAAAGAAAAGAATAAAATTACAAATTTATCTTATTTACACAAGATCGGCGTAACGTGATAATATTGTATTTAACTATGAGGCAATTACATAATTACACAAATGTAGCAACAGCATACAGTGTCAAAATCGTTAATACTTCATATTTGACATTCTTTCATAAGTATTTCATAAGCGTCTGCGAATCCTTAGCGCAATTATTACTAACTAACGATATAATGACGCGATGTACTCGTCGGTCGAGTTGTACTCACATATACATAAGAATAGAACAGCTATTGTGAAATTATGTATTTACGAGAATAATCGATATAATTTCACCAAGTTCATATTTGGATACATATGCATGCTTATGGCATAATTTGTTGCGATCAAATCATGTGAAAAAAAAAAGGATTTTCTCGATTTTTCTCTGTACTGCGCATCTCATAATTTAGCTACAGTGACAAGATGTCAGCTTGTAGCGTTAATAATTGAATTTATGAAATTATATTGTATGATTTCTCACGCAAAATGTTGAATAAAAATTCATACATTTTTTTTAGCATATTGTTTTAGCATATTTGCGGAAAAACTATCTTCGAACTGTTACGAATCTTTTTCAGAACCAGTCTACCATCATCGCTAGGCGATAAAAAAAATTGTGAATCTTTTTAAGGATGTATGAGCATCATTTTTACAAATATTAATATTTTATTAATATTAATATTTTAAACAAATTTTATATATATATATATATATATATATATATATATAT
>NW_012130066.1:14791981-14803298 GCF_000143395.1 Atta cephalotes | reverse complement strand
CTCTCTCTCTCTCTCTCTCTCTCTCTCTCTCTCTCTCTCTCTCTCTCTCTCTCTCTCTCTCTCTCTCTCTCTACGGCGAGAATATTCTATTTTATGTATATTTACAATGTGTTATCGTTACAATAATATAATCAATTTTTTGCTCGTATAACATCAACGCGCTCTACTGTATTTCTAGCTTAGCGATAACTTGTTCATATATTATATTACGCACCGTAAAGAAGCTAGATTGCTTTCTCTATCTTCACGAGTATCAGCACATTATACGTTCTTCTGCTGAAAAAATCTTACCATGGATGGAACAGAACAAATTACTATATAACATAATTACCAAATAATCATATTGTTTAAAATACATCATTGTTATTTGTGTATCAATACAATTGCGTGACTGCGATCACTAATAATTTCATCATGTATGTACTGTAGGGAGGGATTATGGCAATCGCTAAATACTTTACTAAGTAATTCTTAACAGGACGTATATAACATGATTAAAGTGCTTTGCTAATGACTCTTGAGAAATAAAAATTCCAACGACACGATGCTTCGTTGTAGCCACAATGGGTACATGATTAAACATTTACAATTAAAAATGCTTGTAAAATAATTTATATAAATAATAAATCGGAGGTTGCACATTTATATAAAAAAATATCATGTCCGTTCTCTCCCTCTATTATTGTATTTTCGCGCTTATTCAGTTTTGTAAATGGTATTTGGAAATTTCTGCAATTGTATATGTATATACATGCATTTAGATCGATGAATATCACGATGTATAAATATTGCACACACACACACACACACACACACACACACACACACACACACGCGCGCGCGCGCACGCGCGCACGCACGCACACACACACACACACACACACACACACACACACACACACGTACGGTTTATATCTAATATTGCCACTTGAATAAACGTATAGACGTAACAAATATATTTTGTCAAATCTTGCTACTTACAAAATTATACTTACATACTTAAGCAAAGTTTGTACGATATCAGTAATGATTAAAATTGTTCGAAACGGAATTACATTATTTTATTAATCAGGAATAATAGAAATAACGATAATAGAAATAATATTTAAAAATGGAAATTAATGTTATATATCGAAGCGACAAACAATAGCGAAACGTATATTCTAACAATTGTCACTCACGTAATTTATAAAAATGCATATAATGCGAGCCGTATTTACACAGCCACAGTATGATTGATTCTGTAATTAAAATATCTTAGTTACATCAATATCTGTACGGAAACAGCTTAATTCTGAAGTAGCACATTACATGGCACAATAGTTGAGATTATCTCTCACTGTACGGATCGTAAAGTTTTCGTTAAACATTAATCTTTTTCTTGATTACACAAACTCGCATTAACTTTTTATCACAATACATATATTTTTATGCATCGGCATTTCCCGGGACACCAAAGTTCTATCTACAATTACTATTTTGTGTGTAAAAATCATATAAGATAGTCAATCTATGACTACTATTTTGATATGATATTTATACAAGAGAATAGTAACTTATTCTTTGGTCGTCTCGAAATACTTTGGTTAACCTTCCCTCCCACTCTCATTTTTATCACAAAAGCTACAACTACGTTCTTTCTCTATATTTTGCATGAAATAGCAGGCAGATCGTCAATATACGAAAAGAAATGGCGGAAAAATGGAGGCTTTATCATCGACGTAAGATAATTATTCTGTGATTCTCTCGCGGAAACACCGGAAACAAAAAACTTTAATTTCATCGAATATTGCAATACGCAAAGGCGCACGCAAAAAAGAACGTCAGGTGCTTTTATAAATTTACAAAATCTTACAAGAATCTTACACGAGTTCCATCTCTAATAGTCACCTGCGTGATTCGTATACCGTGAAGGTACTGTCCACAAAACCAGCCGCTAAAGTTACGCGATACGGATGAAAATTCAGACAGCTTACTGGACTGAGGCGTGTACCCATAAATCCTTCGTGAAATTTCAGCGTATTGAGATGTTGTCCCAATATGTTGTAAATGCTGATACAATGACTTGTGGTGCCACTAAAACAAAAATCTTTTTCATCTTTCTCTAATCTAAGAAAGAAAATATAGGAGATTATCATTAAAACAATATAAGAAATTACAGCTAACAAAATACACATATACAATAGTTATACATATATATTAATGCTTGATTAGCTATAAATTTATTAATATTAAAAAGATAAGTTTAATCGCACTCACCATGCGAAAACATCAGCTATTTCGTGCACAGTCAATGCCGCAATCCCCGGTGTTATTTGAATTGTGCTCACGGAGGAATTTTTCCTAAGATCAAAGATTTTTATGTCACCTGTGGAAGATGCGGTAAATAGTTGCGGTGCAGATCCCTCAGATTCCCTTAAAAATGTACCCGACACCCAAGCAGTGTGTTCCCTCCAAGTCATCACTCTTGCTTCTGTCGAAGGCAATCTCCGATCTAAAAGTCGAACCGATCCGTCGCCGCAGCCAAGTGCCATTATTGCACCTATAAAATATTGCAGAACAAATTTTAACATGATGTTCATTTCATATTGCAACAAGATGCAACAAGATGCAACAAGAAATGATGTATAGTAATATATAAACCAAAAAATGTAATGCGCGAATGTTAAGAAACTATATATGAAACTATATTATCGATCGGTTAGTAATTGCATTAAACTAATCGATAGAGATGGCACTTATTTCGGAAGTTACTCATCTGTCTAAAGTTAGAACATCAGCTGTTGCTCGCCCCTTTTTCCTACGGACCTTAGTACCGGTTATGTTAATTGCGAGGTATTAGATAATTTTCTAGTTTGATAAGTTTAAAAAAAATCAAATCTGTCTCTGTATGAAATACTAGAATTTATCTCTGTTTATTAATTGATTAAACATTAAGGTGTTATACTGTAAAGTTTTTTGTTCCTCTCTTGCTATCTTGTTTATCAATTAATTGATATTTGAATCTCCTGTTAGACGAGAGATAAACTTGTTAAACAAGTTCTGTTCTAATTAAATGTGATTGGATTTAAATGAGAATTGTATATTTTTTTATTAAGAAACTATTAACAGCGAAGAAAAAAAAATTTTTCTTTTAAACAACCTGTGCCATCAACGTCGATGCATGTGGTACAACAATCAGCGCCTGTTGGAATATCTTGCTTCTTCAATTCAGTTTCTGCATCCCAGAGTCTTACAATGCGGACGTCGCCCGTTACTGCTAGAGTAAGCGATTTTTGTTCCCATTTTGTAACAAGTCGCGCTGTCACTGCAAATATATTATTGATTATACTTCACTAATAGTATAGTACGAAAAAATATACAGGATTATTTTTAGAATGTACACAATATAGGAAAAATGATGTAAAAATTTATTTAAATTATTAAAATCTAAAACAGCGATTACAATAGGTGAAATAAATGTATAACAGAATCTCGAATATGTGTGTTCTCTATAACATACCACTAGAAGTCTTGGTTGCAGGTTGCACGTCAGCCAATGCTTGCCAAGCTGTAAGTAGAATCGGATCACGGCTTATCGTACCGCTATAATTCTTCCAGATTTGTACGGAACCATCATCAGAACCTGCCATCAGCAAAGTTAAGTCATGAGAGTTGATGAATTCAAGTGCTGTGATGCGCGATTTTACTTTGTTTCCATAATTCATACAATAAGTCAACTTTGTGCTATTTTGATAATCCCATATGCTGAAACAATTTTTAACAAGTGTTAATTAGAAAATCTTTCTCTTTATGTTATATGCTTATCTATTGTATTTTAAATAACATATATTTGTTATTGATGAGAAAATTCAAATACCCGAAACAATCTTTCAATGCCACGGCCAAATGTGGTTCAAATGGATGAAAAACCAGAACTTGAGGTGATTGAGAACACCTCGTATGATACACTTGCGATTCTATTTTATTTTGTGACGCACGCAATTGTTCCTCTCTTGCATCTTGTTTTTGCCTTGCGTTACGTATAAATCTGCGATCATAATCGATGTATAATGTATATTTCGTATTATAAAAGCAAAAATTTAATGGGAATTTATTTTAAAATTAGAGAACTAGCATTAGAGAATAAAAGTTTAAATGGTTCTTACCGCCATTCTCGTTCAAGATATGGTCTGCTCTCTACATCGTCCATTTCGTCTTCTAAACTAACCGGCTGAGCAAACTGCGCGCAACTCCATTCGACAAATTGAGAGGTAGTCAATGGAGTTTTAGCTCCGGGTACTTCGTCTGCCTCTTCAGATATCTAAAATTATAAGAGGATATTATAAAATAGGCCAATCCTTTAATATTTTATTAAGTACATGAAATAATTTTTTTAATTTATTGTAAAAATAAAATTGGAAAATAGAATTTAAACAATTTACATTTGTCCAATATTTTGTTATCACTTGAATTCATTAAAAAAGTTAACATTAGAAAAAAACAAATGATTCTTACTGTATTAGGAATGGGTTTCCTCGAACGGCTACCATGCGTTAAAACTCTCGAAGAACGCAACAAATCTGTTCCAGAGTTGACAGCCGGTGGTGATTCCCCTTTACTATAGTAAGCATGTAAAAGGAATTGTTACAATAAGACTGAAATTATAAAATTAATTTTGTATAAAAAAAAATTTTAACCGACCTCAAATAACCAGTTCGATTTGACGGAGACGGCGGAAGAGATAATGAAGAGGAAATTTTTGTTTCAATTACCTCTTTAGGGGTAGAAGATGCTTTCACCTAAAATTTTTTAAATAACAAAATATATATAATACAATTAAACTATACAATTAATTAATAATAATAAAATTAAAATTAATTAATAATAATAAAAAATAATATACAATTAATTAAACTATACAATTAAAAACTATACAATTAAACTTTAAATGTTAAAATCTTACACCTTAGATATTAATACCTTATTACGAATGTGATTGGTAACTTTTTGAGACATAGCAGCGACTATTGGATGAGGATCATTGTCGAGATTACACAATCCATGCCATAATTTCATATACACACTACCATAGGAAAGACTCGGTAAGTTCCCAAGAGAACTGTGACCTGCGATAAACAATTTCATAAAATTCATATAAAATGTCGTGCTATCGTAAAGTTATTTGAATGAAAAAAGAAAAAATATTGCTATTATACAAAGCCTATGCAAAAAGCACTTTATCGGTGAAAATTGCACAATTGCAAAAATAAAAAGCATAAACTATGTATAATGCATGCAACGAAACTTCTAATCATTATTACCAAGTGACTCGCAAGGTTTCCTCACGAACTCCCAATTATTACCTGACACACGAAAGAATCAATACAAGTAACTATTCGATTCAGTGTTCAGACAGAAGGTATTAATTGACTTGATACTTCTCCCAAAAATCTCTCGGCATTCCTTACCTAGACTGCTAATAGACGATGAAGATGATACTCTTTTGATGCGATCCTGTGATCCAAATCCATCGGTCGTATCTATGGTGTATGTATTATTGGGTGACAACATTTTCAATCTATCGCGCGAGCTAATGCGTCTCATACCGCTGAATGGGGATAAAGTTTCTACAACAAGATCCTTTCGACTATTCTCCTCGGCCATGGCTAGTGTAACGAAGGAATTTTCAAAATGTAGTACCATCCATTGTAGAGCCACAACTAATTCCTGCATAGACAATTTCATAATTTGTCAGCAATTTGCCAATGTTTACCAATTCCAAATCACAATCTAACTTACTTTTCTAACTAATGGACACATATCGTGAGAAACTGTATTAATAAGTGTCATAGCGATAATTTGATCGATATTATTCGCGTGCTCGCTTCTGGTTGTAACGCTGTTTATAAATGTGCCCAATGCATACACGCTAGCTGCCCGAACCTGTATCAAACATTTCCTTAAAATTTTAGGAATTAATGTTTATGATATATTACGCTATAATAAAGATGTGTCATAAGCTTCCTGTTCCTTCTTTATCACAATCATAAATTCATATTAAATTCATATTAAATTCATATTAAAAATTAAAAAAATATATATATAAATTCCTTTCTTGCTCTGTAAAATGGCGTTATAAAATAAAATTTCTTACACGCGTTTAATTCAGTAGTTTGCAAATATCTGTGCGCGCGCGCGCGCGCGCGCGTGCGTGCGTGCGTGCGTGTGCGTGTGGTGTGTGTGTGTGTGTGTGTGTGTGCGCGCGCGCGCGCGCGCGCGCGCGCGCTTGTACATATATAGTGAACTAATTGAATTATTTATGTATATATAAACAAGTCATATAACCTCTGGAACAGGATCCTTTAATAAGGTAAACAATTTTTCATGAGCAATATCCCTGACGCCACACCATCTTGCTTTATCGAAATTATGCCAAAGTCGCGCTAAGCACAAGCAAAGCCATTGCCGTAACAAAGAATTTGTATCTCCTAATTGTTCTAAACATATTGAAACGAGACTGCCTTGATTTGTAGCCACTTGACCCGGCCGGTAATCGTTTACGATACTGGCCAACACAAACGCGGCTAATGTCCTGTGTTCACTCTGAAATCATTATCAAACATACTTTCGTTACGAGAAACTTTAGCCATTATAATTCAGGTGTGGTTAGGGGATAAAATTAAACATAACATATAAACTACCGGGATAGAAGTATCCTGCAGCACAGACAAGAAATATTTATGACCACCATCGCGTACAAGATCTGCTTGGCAAGTCTGCAATTCAGAATCATATCTAAAATTAGAATTTATATATATAAAGTATAACAGTATAATATTATATGGATAATAAGCGCAAGTGTAGAACTCACATTGTCTACCGCTAGAATTTTTGCCCATATAAAAACGAGCAGCGGTCGAAGTTCTCTGGCGTTGCTTTGCAATAATTTTAAAACATATGGAAAGATGCCGACGCTAAGTGCTAGATTCACAGCCCACGGACCGAGATCAAGAAAACGCCCTAACAGCTCTAACGCTCTTAGTCTGTGAACTTGACTCAATAGCACTTGGAGGACAATTGGAAGTTGTTCAGGTGGACTACGATTTTTTGATCCTAAATTAAGCCATACTTGAAAAGCTGTGAGTTGATCTTCAAAAAATGATGAATGCACATATCGATCTTCATTTTCCAAAACCATTGGCAATTGTGCCAAGCATAGGTCAAGCGCCATATCCCAAGCTTGCCACATACGGTGCTAAAAAAATGGGAAGATTTTGCTTTCTATATATTTAAAAGCAAAGAATGATCAAAAAGTTTGGCACACATAAACAAAGTTTTAGTAAAGAAATTTCTTTGTATAGATATATATATTATAATAAATCAATTTTTTTCTACCTGATAAGTCGGCGGCAATTTCGGGGAAGAAACTGGCGTACAATCGTAAGAACGAAGTATCCTCTCAGCTAACAAGAAATTTCTGAACAGACTGGCAACTAATAGATCTTGTCTAAATAACCTTTGAAACAAATCTATATACATTTTTTATAATTATTATAATTATATTTTTATTTTGCGTCGATGAAACTTTTACAGGATTGTTAGCAAAAAAGAAAAAAAATTTCCCTGACTTTTCCCAATTTTTCCGATCACTTTTTGAAGCGAAACATATGATGCGTGACGAGTTAAAAAACAAATAAATTATAGAAAACGGCGGATATACATGTATCTTTTTTTTGTTTTGCACATTGTTTATTGAGATTTTTGTCCATATTCATAATTAGACTTTATATTTCAAGCTTCCTTAAATATGAGGCCTAATACAGGCATTAATCATTTTATTAAAATACTGTACGTTTTAATTATTATTTTAATTAATTTCAATTAGAAATAAATTATGAAATATTCATCATTAATACATACATATTTTGACTTTTGCAAAGTTAAATTTTTTTTCTTTTTAACAATGTTAATGGTTTTCTGCAAATTGCTCATTGCAAAATTAAAAATAAAAAAATGTTTGCATTCTTCTTTAAAAAATTTAAAAAATTGTTTCATAATTTTTAAAGAAGTTTAAAAACTAAAATTTCACAGCAATTTAATTTTATTTTAAGTTAATAAATTCCTTGATAATAATTTCTCTGACTTTTCCCGGTTCTCCCTGATCACTTTTTAATTTCACTGACTTTTCCTGGTTTTTCTTGATTTCCCTGACCGCTAACAACCCTGTTGTAGCTCAAATCTTTTACCTCTTGGTAAGGTATTCCATGCTATCGTGTCGGTAATGGCGGTAAATATCCAATTAAGTTCGCCTAGCATCGTTCTTCTATCAGTCAATTGTCCAGGAATTCTAAAACATGTACATGCATGCATATATAAAGATTATACAACGACGAAATTTAATAATTTGATATATTACTTGTCAATAAGATCAAGCGATATATTGGGAATCAATTTGGATGTAGGCTGCATGGCAAACCTATAAAAGAAAAAATATGTATTATATATATATTTATACATATATATGTGTATATATTTATAGAAAATATAAATATATTGAATACATAGACATTTTTTTCTTACGTCAAACGTTCTTACCAGCGTATTGCAATTTTTATGGGTGTAGTAAGGCATGATGTAAATATATCTGCAGGTAGATTTGGATTCATAGGTAAAATTTGATTAGCCGCACATGCCGCTAATTGGATACAATTCTTATAACATGGTGCTGCAGGACATATCACCCCAGTCGCACGATTTTGCTGTTTTTCCATCTGTGAAGCACAATCTTATTGAATAATTACATTCACATGCTTTATTAATATTTAGAATCTTTAAGAAAATTTATATATTATTTTACCTCATACTCCTTTTCATGTTGGTCAGCAAATTGTTGAAAAGATTCTACTATAATACCGGCATTGGAACAATCATATACATAAATACTAGGTGCACCCATCCAAGTCTGCAAGTCATATACCGACAATGGAATGTATTGTGTATATGTCTAAAAAGCAAACAATTGTTAATATTACATGATATCATATGTAATGAACATAAATTCATTCATTTCGAATCTATACTAACCCTATTAAATACCCATATTTCACCATTAGTAGTAGGTTTGGGTACTCCATGACCATTATAATGAAACAAAACTCTTTCTTCTTTGGCATTTCGCCTTAAAGATGTACATAATTTTTTAACTTCCTCTACAGTTGGATCTAAACTTTGTTTGTAGCGAGCTCTTGGCTGCCATCGTTCATATTGTTTTTGCAAATTTGAACCTATAGTTTCAAGAGCTTTTTGAGGACTCACCGACAAAGGATCTAGAAAGATATCAATTTTGACAACTTTACATATATCCAAATTATCTTAGAATTCTAAACATGGAAAAGTATGTTTGTTTCATAATTAATTTATAATATATATAATATATATTTCATAATTAATTTATGGTTATATATTGTTTGATATCAGTTATTATCTGTATCTTAATTGTTAATTTTATAAATATATTTATAAGGAAAGAAAAGAAAGAAAAAAATGATTATTCTATGCCTTATTCTATGTTTTGTACATAAATAGATAAAGCTTTTTACATACATAGGTATGTTTCTATTTTATATTACATATTATAATGTATTTATTATAGAAATATTATTGTATAATAATTACATTACACATTATCCTCAGTACATTTTAAATTATAAGTAAAATATCAAATTTAAATGTTTTTTTATAAATCTATTTCTATATGCCGCTACATAATACTTGATTCTTTCTAATTTTTATTATATCATTTACTACTACTTTTTTCCTTATTAGTTAGACATAAAAAAAAATTGTTTAATCTGTTATTTATTATTAATTTTGACAAAATGAAAAAAGATTGCTCAATACGAACGATACCCCAATCTAGTGGATGCTTGCAGAAGCATTGGCATATGTCCGGTATGCCATGGTCAGTAGACTGAATCATTTGGCATGCTTGACTCGCCTAACCTCAAAATCGCAATTACATAACGATAGGGAGGAAAGAGTGTAAATAAACTAGGGAGGCATCCAATTTAGCTACCTATCCAGCATTCGAGACGGGCGCAAGGTTGTGTCTTGACAATATCCGGGGGATCAACGCCAACATTCAGGCATAACACCAGAGCGACACTCACTGTCTTCATCTAATAAAACAAAAACATATTCAGTCGTGCTCTCTCGTGGACATAATTACCCTCATATGTTAATACGTCATATGTTAATACGTTTACGATCGTGAATATATCGAGCAGTAGTCGGTACACATACCCGCTCCTTCATTCGCCAAGTCTGACTGATACAATTGACATATTCGATCGTGGCGTTGTGTCGAGACTTGCAAAAGGCCAATTGCATTTGCCAATCTTCCTCATCGCCGGCACGCCTGGACAATGCGTTACTCGCCGTCGACGACGACGACATTGGCGATATTGATGACGTTGGTGACGACGTCTCGTGGCACGACTTCATCCTAGCGTAACTGACCGACATCACGTAATCGCGTTGCACTCAGCGAACACGTGCGAAGGACGCGTTCTCCAGCGTTCTCCTCGACGTCACCCGTCACGGCGACTGCACAGTGCAACCAAGCACCGAGTTTCCTCGAATTGTATGCACGGTGCGCGCAACATTCACCGTGCAACCACGGCGTAAAAGCACCTCGACAGGGCGCGACTACCCCTATTTTTTACTGAATTTACCGCACAAGTCGCCATGTTATTCTTTCCATCTTCCTCCCATCTGTGCCATCTATGCTCGCCAATTGTCGCTATGAACTCTACCTTGCTCTATTTCGCTTCGCATCAGACATGACATAAATGAAATGAGAAAGTTCATCCCTCTTATAAAAATGTTCCTAGAAAATAAACTAGAAACTCCGAGGAGGTGTTCCAATATTTGCTGCCAGTACTGAAAACTTATAATTATAAGAGACTGGCAGAATTACTGGCAGAAATAGGCAACAGCCAGAGAAACCACCAGCGTCAGGATAGAATATCAGAGAAACGCAAAGGCTGTAACAATTTCTGATTGGTTCCACCATTGTTTTTACGGATAGTCGCGTGAAACTGTTTTAAATGATATATTTTTATATGTATCATTAAATGCGACTTCTATTTGCGAAAATAGTATATTATAAGTGTTGTATATCTGGATGTTCAATCAGATGGATGATCAAAGGCTTCTTATTAGTGGTTTTCCGAAGAATAATAATTTAAAACCCAAATGGAAAGAATTTAAGAAATTTTAAGATAACTCAATTATCTGCTGTATGTGAGCTTAGTTCAGATTAGAATGATGAGAT
>NW_012130066.1:14785683-14791882 GCF_000143395.1 Atta cephalotes | reverse complement strand
GATTCTCCAACTTTTTCAAACCGTCCGAATAATATGATTTGTCCAACCCTTCAAAATAAGCCTCTGTTTCGGCAATGAGCTACTCTCTGATAATGAATCTCTTTCCTCCAAATTATTTCTTCAGGTTTGAAAACAGGAAATAGTCACAGAGGGCTAAATCTAGCGAATATGCTGGATGAGAAAGCAATAGCAGAATTCGTTGAATTTGGCCTCGGTGCTGTGTGAACCTGTGCATTGTCTTGATGAAAGAGCACTTTCTTCTTCGCGAACTTGGGGATGTTTTTTCTTTAAAATGTTATTGAAACGGTTCAATAAGGCTGCGTAGTAATCGCCATTGATCGTTTGCTTCAACGGAAGGTAATCGATATGAATTATACCATGTGCATCCCAAAAAACTGTGGCCATCACCTTTCCGACCGACTTTACGGTCTTCGTCTTCTTCAGAGTAAGTTCACCCGATGAAGTCGATTGTTTTGACTGTTCCTTCGTCTCGGGTGTGAAGTAATGGATCCATGTTTCGTCCACAATAATGAATCAACATAGAAATTCATCTGGATTACGTTGAAACATCTCCAAACATTGTTTTGAAATCATCACACGGTCGCTTATGGTCCACAATGAGCAAACGCGGCACTCATCTTGCCGATAACTTTTTCATATCCAATTGTTCGTGTAAAATTGAAATCATTATGCTATGTGGCCTCAACAAGCTCGCGCACTTTCACTCATTGATCAGTCAAAACAATATGTGGATTTTATCGATGCTTTCTGGCGTAGCAGCCTCAATTAGACGTCCCGAACGTGCATCACATGTGGATGTACAACCACGTTTAAATTCATTCCCATCCAATTGTATATAGTCGCAAACGCTGGTGCATGTGTACTATGAACATTATCCAATTCAGTTTTGATTTCTTTCGACGTTAAACCTTTCATATGTAGATGTGTGATTACTGCACGAAACTCGTTTTTTCCATTTTGCAAAGATCGTTCGCTTTAATCGTCTACAGAAATGAAACGATGAATTCTGTTCAAAATTTGACAATAATCAGCTGAGAGATGCTACTTGTAAAAAATGTGACACTACGAGTGCCCTCTGACAGATTTTCTAAGAACTTATTGACTTGTCCTCGTATAATACGAATAAGCTTTTAAGATAACATACTTAATAATATAAATTTGTACTTTTGTTTATTTCCAGTTACATTTTGATCAATGTAATTTTGAAAAATGAGAGCAGATGGCAAAAAGAGACTTAAGAATAACGCGGTGCCATTCCTTCATAAGGTGTAATAATTTCTAACAATATGAATTTCATTATTTTTAGTGTATTTTATTTCCATTTTGAATAAAATTATGACTTATATGCTTTAGAATACTCAAGTGCAACCATTTTCAAGAGATCCTATGGAAAACTTATCAAATGAGGTAAACTACATTTATATTTTAATGACTATATAATCATTTACAATATGTTGAATTCTTATAGAGAAACACTATTTGAAACACTGTTTTGATTTTTAATAACAAGATTCTTCCTTTTGAAAATTATTGTTCAGTTTTCTGGAGAATAATGGTTTTTAAAAATATTATATGCTTTCTTTTCCAGACTGTTAATAATTCTGAACTTCCATCAGAAGAATTAAAGATAGCTTCATTGAATACAGATTTTTCTTTTCTAATCTGTTATTAAGAATCTTACTGTTGGGGTAATTAAGAGATAATGTTAGTATATCAATTTTTAAAATATTAATTACAATGATTTTTATTACCTTACCATTAACCGAACATTTATATTCAATTCTTTTACTTTTATGAAGTATATATAATATTTTTTAAGTATTCTTACTTTATTTTTGCTTAGGCTGAATCTCAAACCATCTCACAACAATCTATTCTCTGTGCAACAAATGTCTGGAAAGAACTTGATTGACTTCATAAACACGCAAAAGCAATTAATTATAAAACTTAAAAACAATGTTAAGAAAAAGATTAGAAAAATTGATATTTTGACACGATCTATCAATAAATTTTATGCATTAATCGAAAATATGGAAATTTAAAAACGGAATTGAGTTGATTGAAAAAAAAACTCTGCTTGTTCCGAAATAGATTCTATTTTCAGATCTGATTAAAGATACTACTATTCTATTTTCTATATTTATAACACATTAATTTTTTTTATTAGGTGTACAATTTTGCTTCCGCCGTTTTTTTTCCGAAATTCGAGGCTTTATTATAAAAAACTGGTTATACATTTATGATTCAAAGTATTCCATCCAAAGTATCCATCGCTGGCCACTACTTTCTCCCATCTTTCGGGTAGCGTACGAATCCCGCGTCGAAAAAACTGGTCATTTTTTGAGGCTATTCACGAATCGATCCAATTTTTTACTTCTTCATAAGATCGGAAGTGCTGGTCAGCCAGGCCGTGTGCCATTGATCAAAACAAGTGATAGTCAGAGGGAGCAACGTCTGGAGAATACGGCGGGTGGGGTAGGACTTCCCATTTCAACGTTTCCAAGTATGTCTTGACCACTTTCGCAACAGGGAGTCGAGCATTGTCATGCTGCAAAATCACTTTATCGTGTCTCTCGTTGTATTGCGGCCCTTTGTCTTTCAATACTCGGCTCAAACGCATCAATTGCGTTCGATACCGATCGCCTGTGATTGTTTCAGTCGGTTTTAACAGTTCATAATACACTACGCCGAGCTGGTCCCACCAAATACAGAGCATGACCGTGAATATTCGGTTTGGCCGTCGACGTGGAAGCATGGCCGGGAACCCCATGATTTTCTGCGCTTGGGATTATCGTAATGAACCCATTTTTCATCCCCAGTCACAATGCGATGCAGAAATCCCTTCCGTCTTTGCCTTTCAAGCAGCTGTTCACAAGCAAACAAACGCCGTTCAACATCTCTCGACTTCAATTCGTACGACACCTAATTTCCTTCTGCTTCTGAATCATTCCCATGGCTTTGAGGCGTTTTTAAATGGCTTGTTGAGTCACTCCCAATGATTGTGCGAATTCTTCTTGATTTTGACACGAGTCTTGTTCAAATAATGCCTCCAATTCTGCATCTTCGAAAACCTTCTCTCTTCCACCGCTATGCCGGTCTTCGACGTCAAAATCACCGTTCTTGAAGCGTTGAAACCACTCACGACATGTTCTTCACTAATAGCGGCCTCACCATAAGTATTTGAAAGTATTCGAGCCTCAGCCTCAGCCGCAGATTTCTTCATATTGAAGCAAAAAATTAAAACCTCCCGCAAATGACGAGAATTTGGCTCGTAAACTGACATTTTCAATCGAGAATAACTTTATGATGCAGACACAAATCGATTAATGTTTCTATGGGATTATGTTGACAGATGCCCAAGTTTATTGTATGACGTCTATGATCTATTTATTTCGACCACCACTTACCGCTAAAGCCATCTATAGGAAAACGGCGGAAGCAAAGTTGTACACCTAATAGAATGTGAATACATTTTATGCGCATTTTTCTCATCAAATAATTTCGATATTTTGTATTTATTATAATAGTATTTTATTTTATTTACTTATTTATGGTCTTTATAACCTTTGTGGCGGATTCTTTCATTTTTCTTGCACTAGTGCAAATATGTGGCAGAAGCGCGCAGATGTATCCACTTTTAGGGGCCAATTGCCGGACTCTGTATTCTAGAGACACTAGGGGACACTCGACGATCTCTGAAAGAAGATCCTGGATATGGCGGGAAAAGGCCACGGGAACATTTCAAGTCGAGGTTTGTTGCGTCGCACGCTCCAATATGCCCAACACGCTCCAATACGTTCGCGTCACCAGAACCAATATGGTGACTAGATGTTCACATCGCGTTAGAACATATTCCATGGATTAATTAAGAGCACGCTCCATTTATCTCAACTCAGAAGGTGGTACGATTGGGACATGTTACGCACGCATGCGTAATGATTGAAAATGATTCTGTATTGACAAAAGTATTTCAAATTCATTTTGTATAAAAACGTATTTAATAAATATGTTTTTGATATAAATATAAAAATATAACAATATAGTATAATATTAAAATAAAATAATAAAATAAAATAAATAAATAAAATAAAATAAATAAAATAAAAAGAATAATTAAATAAATGAAATTAAAAAAATAAAATAAAATAATATTAATACAATAAAATATAATATAATATAAAAATATAACTTTTATAGAAAAGTAGGCTTAAATGCAATAGGCTGTAAGCTGTAAATGCAATAAATTAAAATGTCAAGGCTTTTTACAAAAACGAGAAAATGTAGTTAATAAATTCGTCTTTTATTACATTCGTATAACGCTATAATTTCAAATGTTTTGACTTCATCAGTGATAATAAAGGAAACGTATTTATATAACCCTATCCAATATCAAACTAACATATGATACATAATAAAAATTATCGCTCTAGAACGCTAATCTTATTTAGTTATTTCTGCATTAAGATATTACGGATCGAAATAAGAATCAAGTCAGAAGTTTGAAAATCCATAATTGTAAAATTGTGTTTAACTGGTTCTTCGATTGTTATCAGCTCAGTCAACAATTTCATATAAAACATCATTCCGTATGAGGATTTCTTCAACACTATTCTATACATTAAATACTATATTCTGTACAATTAAATCAATTTCTGATTCAAAAATTATTATATTTACTTTTAGGTGTATAACTTTGCTTCCGCTGTTTTCGTATAGATGGCTTTAGCGGTAAGTGGTGGTCGAAATAAATAGATCATAGACGTCATACAATAAACTTGGGCATCTGTCAACATATAACAACCCCATAGAAACATTAGTCGATTTGTGTCTGCATCATAAAGTTATTCTCGATTGAAAATGTCAGTTTACAAGCCAAATTCTCGTCATTTGCGGGAGGTTTTAATTTTTTGCTTCAATACGAAGAAATCTGCGGCTGAGGCTCATCGAATGCTCTCAATTATGGTGAGGCCGTTATTAGTGAAAGAACGTGTCGTGAGTGGTTTCAACGCTTCAAAAACGGTAATTTTGACGTCGAAGACCGGCATAGCGGTGGAAGAGAGAAGGTTTTCGAAGATGCAGAATTGGAGGCATTACTTGAGCAAGACTCGTGTCAAATCAAGAAGAATTGGCACGATCACTGGGAGTGACTCGACAAGCCATTTAAAAACGCCTCAAAGCCATAGGAATGATTCAGAAGCAAGGAAATTGAGTGCCATACGAATTGAACCCGAGAGATGTTGAACGGCGTTTGTTTGCTTGTGAACAGCTGTATGAAAGGAAAAGACGGAAGGGATTTCTGCATCGCATTGTGACTGGGGACGAAAAATGGGTTCATTACGATAATCCCAAGCGCAGAAAATCATGGGAAGTTCCCGGCCATGCTTCCACGTCGACGGCCAAACCGAATATTCACGGCTCCAAAGTCATGCTCTGTATTTGGTGAGACCAGCTCGGCGTAGTGTATTATGAACTGTTAAAACCGACTGAAACAATCACAGGCGATCGGTATCGAACGCAATTGATGCGTTTGAGTCGAGCATTGAAAGACAAACGGCCGCAATACAACGAGAGACACGATAAAGTGATTTTGCAGCATGACAATGCTCGACCCCATGTTGCGAAAGTGGTCAAGACATACTTGGAAACGTTGAAATGGGAAGTCCTATCCCACCCGCCAGACGTTGCTCCCTCTGACTATTACTTGTTTCGATCAATGGCACACGGCCTGGCTGACCAGCACTTCCGATCTTATGAAGAAGTAAAAAATTGGATCGATTCGTGAATAGCCTCAAAAAATGACCAGTTTTTTCGACGCGGGATTCGTACGCTACCCGAAAGATGGGAGAAAGTAGTGACCAGCGATGGACAATACTTTGAATCATAAATATATAACCAGTTTTTTACAATAAAGTCTCGAATTTCAGAAAAAAAAAACGGCGGAAGCAAAGTTGTACACCTAATAATTCAATATTGATGAGAATTTATTTTTCACTTACGTTAATTTATATATTGTAGAATAGTCAATCTGTAATACTTTAACGCAGGAATAATTAAATAAGATTAGTCTAGAGCGATAATATTTATTATGTATCATATGTTAGTTCATTGACATTGGATGAGATTACATAAATACGTTTTCTTTATTATCACTGATGAAGACTTTGTAAGTCGAAAAACG
>NW_012130066.1:14774563-14782168 GCF_000143395.1 Atta cephalotes | reverse complement strand
TATATTTTATTAAACATACATCTTTATATCGATTTGTATAACGGCTTTAAAGTGCATTGAGTGCGCACCAGTTCTGCCAGTGAAAAATGCTATAAGAGTGTGCGAAAATTTTATTTTGCTTATAACGTTCTATTGCAACAGCAGAAATATACAAGAAAACGAAAATTTTGGCTATAGTCTGCAGCCCATATTCAGAACACGCTTACAGCGATATTAGCTAACATGCTATAATTTACGTTACGCAAACTATAGAATTTCAGAAATAAAAGCGCGCTTTATCAATAACGGGCCAATGTTTACACAAAAAAACGAGAATGCAAGTGACAATTTAGTCATTGGAATGCAAACGATCGATCATGAGATCTTTAATTATTTCAGAATAACATCGGAATTATTTGAAAAATTGCTGACATCAATTGAATTACGTATGTATAAGAATATATTGTATTGAAAAATAAGAATTATTATTAATTTTCTTCGAAGTTGTCAAATTCTCAACCATCAACAATAGCTGGATCAACATAGCCTGCAATCGATTCTGTTGATTCCATATCTCTATATCGACATAGTATAAGTAAGAACACACAGTATAAGTAGTCTCATGTTGAAAATTGCACGTGAGCACTTATAAGAGCAAAGAATCTTAGGGAATAGAGAACTGATTGGTGCACCATGTTGATAATTGAAAACAGAAATGTTGCCCCTATTTTTGACTAAGTGAAACTATTGTTTTTTACCTATACTATGATAACGTTCCAGCCAGAATTCCGATGATTTCGATATAGTAGAAACTTCTTATGGAACGGAATGCTAGTGAACTCATTTCTAGTAAAAAAATCTCGTTTTCCGCACCATGTGATTTCATTCTAATGGTAGGGTCTTGAGTAGTAGTAGTTGTAAAAAACTAATCAATTATAATCAATTATTCTTCTCATTCGACTGTAAGTGGTTAATTTTACAACTTCAGACTATGCCGCTACATCTACAACTTCTATTGTAGATCCCGCGTAAAAATTTGCACAAAATTTCTTTAAGCTTTTGCTATTCATTAACTAATGTTTCATTGGTGGATATTCGATCAATAGTTCCGATTAAAATATTTACATTTTGTTTTATATCAAAATTAAAACTAGTTCACAATGTGAAAATATATATTACAATATTATTATAATAACTTTAATAAGTATTACACAACTGCAACGAGCCCAATATAATACATCGATAATTCTCGTCAAATAATGACCATGCAAAAATAGTAATAGTATAACATCTATTAACATTTCTTTTTTCTTTATTAAAGATAAGCAGATAAATATTTATTCTTATGCCACTACTGCGATTATTACATTTTCGAAGTAAATCTTGGAACTCAGTGTCTCATGATAAATAAATTTCATCTAAAATGATTCTATTTGAATCAAAAACTTCTGAAAAATGTACTTATTAATCAATTATAAATAGAATGTATTATCTAAAAATTTACGAACGCGCTTGATTTTACTTTGCTTTTCAATAAAATCTCTTTATGAATTTTTATATGCGCGTGTACATATGCATGCGTATATATGCATGTGAGTGTAAATGTTATAAGTTAATAAATGGTGATGTTTTCTTTAAAACTCACTATTGTATCGCATATATGCAAAACATTTATGATCGCTAATACAACAAATCAAAGCAATAATGCATGAAATTATAAAAGGGATGTAAGTTGAGATAATTCTCATTGCAACCTTAAAAAAATATCAAATTCTCCTGTGTTTCATGTTAAGAGCAACTCTAAAAAAAAAAATACACCATTACATATTATATTCACAGCCTATATATACATTGTAATTTTTTCTATGTACAATTTCATTATTCGATAATGTTAAAAATTGTCGTACAACATTGTCTTTCTCGTTTTTTTTTATAGCCAGTTTATCTTTAAATCAAATTTTCCAGTATCTATTAGCACACAATAGCATTCAATAGAACCTCTTCACTAGTAATATCGTTAAATTTTTACCGACGGATATTTTTGCATGACACATTACCCATTTTTTCTTGCTCCATGCAGAAACCTTTGTTCCAGTGTTGCTTTTAAAAATATTATTTCTCGTTTTCATTCTCGTTTCACTGAAGTATTTGTGGATTGCTGAGTGGTTTATATCCCTATATATAACAAACAGTTCATATATTAGTAATAGATCAGTATAATAAATTTTTTTAACAAGTAGAAAAAAAGTAAAAAAGTAAAAAATTTCATGTTGATGTCTTTTTTGTTTTTATCAGATCAAATCTATGATAGATAAACCAAAGTTAAGCACAAGAAACCAACAAAAGAATGAAAAAGAAATAAATCAAATGCATACTGCATTTAAAAAGCAACAGAAAAAGATGGCGATAGAGATCACATAGCTTCTCACAGCCCGTATGTTTTAATGATTCATGCTGCCGTAATAGCGTACGTTTAGCTGCTTGCTGCCAGGTCTTACAGTGTTATTAAATGAATCTCGTAAACGTTCCGTAAATGTTTTATACTCCATCTCTGGATTACTTTGTCCAAAATCAAAGTCCGCGACTTCTATCGTGAATCTCGCTCTACTTTGGATGTAATACGCCACGCCGAATACTATCAGCACCACAGCAACAACTGAACAAGAAACTGGCACTACGATAACCGATAATTGCGGTTTTGTTGTTACTATAAGAAAATTAAATGTGAATATTATCTCATTATGTATATCCATAAATTATAATATTTATAGCGTTTTCTGTTGGCTGCACTAGTGCACACTGAGTGCATGTTAAAACCGTTACAAATTGACATAAAGATGTATGTTTAATATAAGTATATAAAAATAGATTAAACCAATCCTCAATATAGTTTATTGTGCCGTTAAGTAAAAATCTGTATTTTATAATTCGAAATATTTAAATTTTACACAATTAAATCAGTAGTTTTAATATGCACTCAGTGTACATTAGCAACCAAAAGAAAACGGTATTAGCAGAGATATCACAATAAAGGAATTTACCTTTATAAATGTTTATCGTTAATGGATAAATCTGTGTACTAACTTCATTGTTTAATATGATTAATATTGTGTAAACACCGGGTTCAAGAAAATAATGAATAATGGAAAAATTGCATGAGTGCAAATTAAGGTCTACATAATCACACGTTTCATTTCCCGTTGCATTGTACTTTCCACGGTGAAATTGGAGACACTTAGAAAACGGACCTGATCCCTTGCAAGTTACATTTAAAGATAACATGTCCCATGGTTGGATCCAATTCGTACCTTCCACTGAGATATTTGACACGGGAGCTGAAGATATTTATTAAAAAATGAAAAATTATAAAAATTATAAATATCAATAAAATGTCAATTACATATCTTACTAACCACGAACACGGATTTTCTTGTAAAAGTATCCATATGTTTTCTTAGGATCCGGTGGAATGAGAGACGTATTTGAGCAAATGTATGGCAACGATATGTTGGCAGGTTCTATTGTGCTTATATTAATTGGAAGTGCAATTGTAGACTTCATCAGATGTTTTACACTTGTAATAGTTATCGGTAATGTTATTACTGCGACAAGAGTCCCATTCGAATTTGTGATAGTAGTGTTAGATGCAACTGTTGTCACATTAACAGGTGCGATTGTAGTTGTAGGTGCCATAGTTGTGGTTGTTGGCGGGTCGTACGAAGCGATCACTAAAGCTCCTACTTCGTATGTTATACCAGGACTTGTAAAGTTATAAACGAAAGCAAAATCATTTGTCTGACCGTAATACTTGCAGTCAATAAACCAATATGTCAATATCGCTGTTGCTTTCTGCATTATAAAGTTGTAATCTCCTTTTCGCAAATCTATCGTTAGTTTAGTTTCATTTGTAGAAGAGACATATTCTCCCGCTATGGTTTTATTGACTTGTTTTATGGCTACATTACCATTAAGAGATTCTGAAATTAAAACAGATAATAAAATATGACATTTGACAGAAAGAAACAGTTACAAAAATTTCGTCAAAATTTTATCAACAAAGTTTACCAGAAATTTCAAACTCAATACGAGCACTTGTATAAAATACCCAAAAAATTGAATAGGTAAGATATTTGACTTCTAATTCCACTGTATAATTTCCAGGAATGTTGCTTTCACGTGGATAATTTATGCTCCAAAATGTTGTTGTATTTGACGTTTCTTTGCTCTAAAATGTTATAGATTACATAAAAATGATAACACATTATAATATTGATACAAAAAATAAATGATCCATGAAACAAATTATAATATTAAATATTTCCTATATTCAAGAATTTCTTACGTTAAAGAACAAATAAAATAACTGAATATGGCTAAAAGTAATAATGGTTATGTTTAGCAGAAAAAGCAGCTTTGCAACTATTGTAAAATTCTTTAATATGATTGTCTTACCTTTAGTCTTCCTTACTAAATCAAAATGTATAATCATATTAAAGAAAAACAATAGTTTGAAAATACAGTTGCTTTTTTTGCTGAGTTAATTTTAATATAACAGTTACAGTTTAATATAACATAACAGTTTATATTGTAACATAATTAATGAAAAACATTGTAACCTCATATTTATGTTTCATTAATGAATTATCGTTCCATATATATATGAAAGTTTCTTTTGGTCGCTTGCCATCTCTGTACACATCTGCTCTAAAAGTGATCGTCCCACCCAATACAACAGGCCCATCATGTGACAGTTGAACATAATCCTTGGCAATAACTGAAAATAAAAGAAAACAATCTTGATTAAAAACGGTGACACAGCATCACTTATTACAATTAATATGTGCAAATAAAAAAATGGAGTGTTATGACATACAGAGAATAGAAGAAATATTGATGTAACAATAATAACACGAAATGACATGAGAAATGTGCGTAGTTATGCACGTAATCAAGAATGCGTTATTACCTTGTAGGAAACACCAAACACCCCAAATGAGATGGCAATAAAAATGAATCGTTTGCATTCTGTATATTATTATTGTTATTATTATTATTATTATTATTATTATTATCGGAGCGCGTCACACATTCGCGAGCGCTTTTAAATTACTTCAACATTCCTCGGAAAATGATAATCTTCCGAAGATTCTTCTCTAATTTTCACTTGTGTTCACTGATATCGCCATTTTACCACATTTTACCAGTGATTCATATCAATGATAATCAATGCATAAGTATAAGAGTGATGTCATAAATGTCATAAATGATACTTATAGTGAATTCGACAGATTGTACTAATGCGCCCTGAGTGCGAACTTTTTCAGTGCCAGAGATGCGTTCGGATTCCTCACTCGGATGTCACTCAAAGGCCTAGTTTACATCGGATGCTTTTCATTTGATGACACAAGTCGACAGAAGGTGCTTCTGATAACTCAAATTTGAGTTAATCCTACTAGGACTGAAAAATATGATAAATATAAGCATCGTTTTTTTCTATCTTTTTAGACATTCAGAGAATGACAAAAATAATATGATACTTGTGTTGACTTGTGTCAACTTATGTTAAATAGAACATTTAGTCTCGCTATTTTCTGTATGGCGAAAGTATAATGATATGATATGACATAGCATGTGCTATGTACCCACGTAGTGTAAGGGTTGGTTTCTAACAGATGGGTGCCAGGAGGTGGACGCGAACGCGGATGCATGCTATGCGCGAGCAGAGTTCATGATTCGCGGTAACTGAGATGTGATGATATCTTATTCTTACGATGAGGTCTTCATCATTAGTTGCGGCACGCGGGTCAGTGTGCGTGGCCCTCAGACTTCCTACTGTCCAAGACTCGACGTCAGATTCGTCTTCGTTGATTCGTAGCTCTCATGCACAGTAATCTAAGTTCGCTAATTAGTATCATCACTAGTATGAACTGAAAGATAATTAAGAAGGAAATTTTGTTGAGAAAGTTCACTTAGATTCAGCTGGTTTATTAATTATAATTCGCCAAAATAGAGATTACACTTTTAGGTTAAATTTAGGATAACATTTATATTAAAAATAGAAATTAAGATTAGCATTAGGTTCAGAATTACATAGATTTAGAATTACGTACATTTAGAGTTTACTTGGATTTAGGATTTGAATTAAATTTGATTTTAAAAGAAATTGAAACAGATCCGTAAGTTACGACTAATTTGAATTATGTTTCATACGTGGCGCGCAAAACTAAAGAGACGATTCGCCGACGGAAGAGGAAAAATTTTCGCCCGAGGATACTCTCAGTCCAGACTCTAAGACGCTGCTTCCATTACTAACTTTTCTACCTCTATTTCCCCGAGAACATTTTTCGAAAAAGGATCCCCTTCCGTCGTCACCTTGTTGGGGGCGCATGTGGTGGGGAAAGCGTCAGATATGGTCTTGGTAGTCTCGTGTATCGCGCTGATCTATAAGTGACAAAATGTTTGTGGTTTGTCCAAGGATTATTTGGACAAAATTTAAAAAATACTTCGGACATGACAATACATAACTGTAATTGGTCAATTTCTTACGACTTACGACTTGCGACTCTGTTGTAGAACAGGCATTAGGATCGGTCTCACCAACTCCGATTAATCTAATCGGTCGATTGTTACATTGGAACCAATTGCATTTGCTGTTCAGCAAAATTGACTAATCACGGTTGACACTTAGGCTACGTTCCACTTAATGCTTACGTTCGTGGAATCATTTCATCCTTGTCATTTATCAAATGTTAAACAAGAACAAACGATGCTTGCAAACGTTGCGAACGTCGTTAAGTGGAATGCAGTCTTAATCGATCAATTACGCTTTATCCAACAATTTGTCCTATATAGACTCAGGTAAAATGTGATTAAATAATTTTCTTTATGCATACGTTATGCGACTAATTGTGTATTAATAATTATGCAAATTTGTGTGGATATACCCTGAGGCCGGGTTCACATCTTGATGGAAAAACAAAAAACAGAAAAGCGGAATCAGAACTCGCGGAAAGACAGAAGCAGACTAGAGTCCTATATATGAGAGAAGCGAAATTCATCTCCCATTATTACACTACTTTTATCACATTACTTTAGCACATGTTCATTCATATTTAGCCCGCTTTAGTTGTCTGGCTGACCAGTTCCCATGGAACTATTTACTCCATTGTAAAAATCATGAACGTCAGGATGTTAAGTATTAATATTTTTGTGTTTTCTTGTTGAATAATATAGCGATTAAATAATTACAAATGTTACACAAAAAGGTAATCGGCATATTGTATACAATTAGTTTTATAATTTTATTGAATGCATTATTGCAATAACGTTATGTATTTTTGTAACATGATTATGTTTCTATTTTGCCAGGAAGTATTTCGCAAATACACAAAGATACATATCTATTTTACGTATGTATAGGTATCTTTGTGTACCAGTTCAGCTATAGAAAGGAAACATATGACAACTCTCCACTGCGAGCACAATATGACTGCTTTAATTAGGTGGAGGGTAACAATACAGAAATGAGACGATGCCGCTTCTCTCATATGTAGATTTTCATTTGAAATAAAATAGCAAAACCAATCATCGATGCTATTATATATATATATATATATATATATATCT
>NW_012130066.1:14763978-14769848 GCF_000143395.1 Atta cephalotes | reverse complement strand
CACACACACACACACACACACACACACACACACACACACACACACACACACACACACACACACACACACACACACACACAGAGCCAGGATGAATATAAACGCTACTAACTTAAGTTAATTTATTAAAATGAAATATAATTTGTCAATTTGTAAAAACAATTATTATTGTTGTAATATTTAATATTTTACAATTAATATTTATAATCTCATAACAATTTTTTTAAGTCCTTTAACGTGTTATTTATTATTATTTTTCCGCATTGTGTGAACATAACACACAAAATTTGCGTGGAAAAGTGTGGCAAAGAACATACTGAAGTCGCACATAAAAGTATTTCTTCATAAGCGTCAATTGACGCGTTGATGAAAATCAGATAAGAGTAAGATTATTATTATAATTATCATAAATGACGCCGATATTTTAACGCGCGAATGAAAAAGTTTTCACGCGCCATATTTTTGTAATTGTAGAAGTAGGTGATATTCACAGTATTGATTTGATGCAGCAATTTTCGAAAAAATATGTTCATTGTTAATAAAATCTCACATAACACGAATGACTGTTCATCAACTTATACTCGACTTTTTCCCAGTTGGCTTTTCCAATCAGTATATAGTTGACTATTAAAAGTCGACTTAAAGTCGACTGTTCCCAGTTGACTTTCAAGTCGATTTTCAACAGTCGATTATGAGTCGACTATAAGTTGATTATTTGCTGACTATAAGTTATATAATATAAGTTATTGCCAAAATTGCAAAATGATAGAGGACTTTTCCTCTCAGTTTAGTCCATTCTGCGAAAATTTATCATTATTCTCCAAACATGCTACATATACAGGGTATCTGGAAATAATCGCCAAATATTTCATGGGCAGGTAGAGCGGACTAAACTGAATCGAAAAGTCCTCTACCATTTTGTAAGTTTCCCCAATAGTTAACGAGATATTAATCCTTAAAAATAGCCGAATACTACTGCGAAGTGTACTAATTAGTGCACTCAAATGCAATATAGTCTTTTTCTTGCAAAGAGTTCGAGGTTTCAAGAACAGCTAGCTAAGTAAAGTAAGGAATGATATTTTATGTATATATTAGGCCTTTCTTCTCTTTAGGAGAAAAGAAGAGAAAGAAAGATAAATGAATACTTGAACTACAAAGTTTATTATTCAATATTATACCTATATTCATTCCGTTCATTCATATCCATTTCATTATTTTGTCATTCTTTTCTAGAGAGAATCGATTATTAAAATAAAAAACACTACAAATGCTAAAGTGGAAAGGTACATGCAAGAGTGGATGCGATGAGTCGGCGATAGAATAAGAGCAATGCAAAGTAGAAAATAAATTTTATGATACAGATGCAATATATATGATAATATTGTATGTAATATATAGAGTGATGCAAACCGGGAGAATGGTCAACCTACGGATAAAAGAACACTAATGTGATGTCACTAACACGTCACGCAATCAGCATTATCAGAACACGACATTGAAACAGGACATCAAATACTGTACTGACAAAACGACTACAATAGCCAACATTATATCATACTTTCCTTAAGAAAATATAGAGAAGCCTTAGAGATACAAAAATACCCTAACAATCTAAAAGATAATGGCTACAATATAAATAAAATATGGAAAAACATTCTCCCGATTATTGACTGACCAATTTCCCCCCACCTCTTCTCCTACCCACAATTCTCTTCTTTCCCTCACTCCAATATAAAAGGAACGGCCTGGAGGAACAGCTCAGTATCAGGCTTTTCTTCATTCTGATGAAGTAGATTGTAAGGTTTATCAAACGTTGGCATTCTAAGAATGGATCTGGACACGGAGGAAACCCACGAAACGCATAATCTTTAAATTACTGCAAAAATAATGTCAATTTTTTTCTGTTTTAAACTTTGATTCTTCATTCTATTATAAATATATATTAAATTATATTTGTGTCCATATTAATAAATAATTTTAAAGTACAGATATCGCTCTTATTTATTTCAATAACGGTTTTTATTTCGATATAAATAAGTGTGCTACGAGCTGAAATATTATTTAAAGTTGAAGACTAAAAATCGACATTATTTTTGCATCAACCTAATAGATTAAGAATATAGTTACTACAGTAGAGTTTATCTAAATTTGACTTCTGTAATCTTTGCATTCCTCACATGTACTTTTACAAACACTAAATGTCATATCCCTTCCATGTCATGGTAGGCTGCGCCCACATCTAATTGTACTAGGTTCTCACAGTGTATGCAATGTAATTCCATAGGCAGTGTTATATATAACTATTTGTGTAATGTATTCTTTTGTGATATGTACGCTCTATAGGGTATCTCATAACATTAATTAATATTTCAGAGAGTGAACGAGAATGAAATTTTGAACTAAAAGTTCCTTTGTTCTTTTGTTTTTGGCTCCGACTTGATTTACTGATTTATTGATTGATTTATTTATTTATTTGTAATATAAAAATTAGAATAATTTTCAATTAATTAGAATAAGTTTTAATCGAGATAATGCACAACAAACGCGAGGAGTCCCATGGCGTACCATGGTATGCTCTTGCATACTCCGTCTGCATATTACCTGATTGCGATCAACTTTAATCGTTAATAACTCGATAAGTAATGGTCTGAACCAAAATTAGCAAAGGAACTTTTAGTTCAAATTTTCATCCCTTTCACTGAAATATTAATTTTCCTTGAAATATTAATTAATTATGGAAGATCCTGTATACATATCGATTAATGCGAAGAATATTATCTAATTCTCATAGTTAAAAGATATTATCTAATTCTCATAGTTAAAAGATTAAGGAATAATGCCATCCTTGAGGTTTGAAAAAATCGATTATATTTTTGCTTAAATCATTAGTTTATATTAGGTGTACAACTTTGCTTCCGCCGTTTTTTTCTGAAATTCGAGGCTTTATTGTAAAAAACTGGTTATACATTTATGATTCAAAGTATTGTCCATCGCTGGCTACTTCCTCTCATCTTTCGGGTAGCGTACGAATCCCGCGTCGAAAAAACTGGTCATCTTTTGAGGCTATCCACGAATCGATCCAATTTTTTACTTCTTCATAAGACCGGAAGTGCTGGTCAGCCAGGCCGTGTGCCATTGATCGAAACAAGTGATAGTCAGAGGGAGCAACGTCTGAAGAATACGGCGGGTGGGATAGGACTTCCCGTTTCAACGTTTCCAAGTATGTCTTGACCACTTTCGCAACATGGGGTCGAGCATTGTCATGCTGCAAAATCGTGTCTCTCGTTGTATTGCGGCCGTTTGTCTTTCAATGCTCGGCTCAAACGCATCAATTGCGTTCGATACCGATCGCCTGTGATTGTTTCAGTCGGTTTTAACAGTTCATAATACACTACGCCGAGCTGGTCCCACCAAATACAGAGCATGACCTTGGAAATCACCGTTCTTGAAACGTTGAAACTTATTCACGACACGTTCTTTCACTAATAGCGACCTCACCATTGTATTTGATAGTATAAGTATTTGAGAGCATTCGATGAGCCTCAGCCGCATATTTCTTCATATTGAAGCAAAAAATTAAAACCTCCCGCAAGTGACGAGAATTTGGCTCGTAAACTGACATTTTCAATCGAGAATAACTTTATGATGCAGACACAAATCGACTAATGTTTCTATAGGGTTATGTTGACAGATGCCCAAGTTTATTGTATGACGTCTATGATCTATTTATTTCGACCACCACTTACCGCTAAAACCATCTATAGGAAAACGGCGGAAGCAAAGTTGTACATCTAATAGTTATAGAAATATGTTGCAAGTATTTTTAGAATGAAATTCGAACTATACCATAGTGTTAGAGCTGACTAAATCGTCTCTCTGCGGCCTACGAGCTACGTTTTTCTCAAAATATAATTTTTCAAAGTTGCGTGCAATTATTCTTACAATTTTTATCCGATTGACGTAAAATTTTACTACAATCTTCTTGTATATTTTCCTCTAAAATACTTTTTTTTGAAATGTTGAAAACTCTTTTTGCAATCAGCTTTTTTTTAAAACATTTTTGGAACGAAAAATGTACTTTTTCTATAAATAGCTACCATTTTGAAAAAAATTAATATTTCCAAAAAATCTCTATTTCGAAGAAACTTATTATATGTAGATAATGGCCATTTTTGTTGTTTATTTCAGGATAAACCATCAAAACACACAAATGTTCATGTTTAAAAAAAAAGCGATTTCGCAAGAAAGCCAATGCATCCCCATTTTGTGTATAAAAAAATTAAAAAATTATTTTTTTTGCTCTTTAATATATGTAAAGTCTTCTAAGTAATTTTTAAATAAAGTTATTTATTTAAACTCACAATAAATTCCTAACTTAGGTATCATTTTAAAGCCTTAAGGATGGCGTTACCCCTTAAGCATACCCGACCAGAGATCGAGAAATCTAGATTGAACTCTGGCTAAGGTAATACTATTTGTCGCGATAAGTTTTTTACACTTTATACATAAGATGCTATTAACAAATTGACGATCGAAAATTAATTTGTGCGATTATCATTATTTCAAATGTTATGAAATAAAATATATGTTATGTGAAATATATGAAAGAGTAGAAATATTTATCTCAACATCTAACTTTGATCGCTTGTAAGAGCTTCTTGTACTTAAATGAAAAAATATATGTATATATGGCAAAATGTATATTTTATATTGCATCCTGTCTATTTTATTTCACCTGCGTATAATAATTCTGTTTTATTTGCATGAACATTTCCAAAAACGTGTTTGTGTAATTTATTATAGAACAATATTATCGCTAATAATTGTATTAAAATATTTATTATATTATATTATTAATATATTTTTATTTATTATATTATATTATTATATTATATTATATTATATTATTAATTTCTTCAAAATGTTTATTCCTATATAATTGATTATATATGACAAAGAGTTTACATGAGTATATTGTGCTTTTTTAGAAAAAAAAATTAATTATAAGTCTTCCCAGCTAATCAAAATTGATAATAAATTATCAAATAGTCAATTTCTGGATAGTTCATTTTTTCCATTTCTGTGTTCACTTATTGGGCACTGATAACTATAAGATATCATGAATGCCCAATAACTTAACAAAGAAGTGGAACATTAATCATATGATTATTCAATAATTTTCAATTTAACTAGATTAATAATAGTCAATTATTTTCGAGATAATAGTCGACTATTAATCGACATTCAGATTTGATTAAAAAGTCAATTCTTAATTTTCCTTTTTAATGTAAGGAATGTCGATAATTGTTTGGATATAACCTTGGACAATGACATGAATTCTGTTATAACATTCTGATATGCGTCATGCAACTGTAAAATTTTCTCCCGTTAGATCTAATGACTGAATCCGCTGCGACGTACGTAGATACTAGAATTTCTCAACATCAGTTAGATTATTATTTTTCAAAATTATGATGAAACATTTTGAGCGAAACATTCATTCTGAATATTTTTCTGAAAACATTGGTAAATTTAAATGGGGAAGTTTAATATTAGAATTTGTTTGTAATGAGTCTTGATTTGCCACAATATTGACAGTAGTCATTTATTATTGAACTTGCGTCGCTTGAAAAATATCTATTAAATTGATTATTCAAGTTAAACCATAATATGCAGCTTCAAATAATTCATGTTCATTCAATTCAGGATCTGGTTCTAATGCTTCAATGTAGAATATGCTTGAAATTATCAATAAATTGATAATTTGTCTTTTGTAAGCTGTAATTGTACACATACTTCGTGGTTGACATTCTGAATCGAATCAATGTAACAAATGCAAATAAATAAATGAAGACAAAGCGCTAATAGGCGTT
>NW_012130066.1:14760811-14761866 GCF_000143395.1 Atta cephalotes | reverse complement strand
CTGTTGCTCAGAGTATGCTTGAACAACCATCAACATCAACATCAACTCGCCATCGTTCTCAAAACTTGAACATTTCACGCATTTCTTTGAGAAGAATTTTGAATAAAGACCTCGGTATGAGCCGTACGACCATCCGATGCGTTTTCAGTTCGCCCAATGAGCTGAGCAACGTTTGGTTGAAGATGAGCATTTTTATCGAAAAATCATCTTTTCTGACGAAGCTCATTTTCACCTCAGTGGCTATGTGAACAAGCAGGGATCAGAGAATCCGCACGTCATCATGGAGAAGCCGATGCACAACGAGTGACTGTTTGGTGTGGTTTTTGGTCCGGTGGCATCATTGGGCCATTTTTTTTTCGAAAATGAGCAAGGAGCTGCCGTCACTGTCAATGGCGAGCGCTACCGCGCCATGCGGTAAACGAATTCTTGCTTTCCAAATTTGAAGAGGACACAGACGACATTTGGTTTCAACAGGACGGCGCACCTTACCACACAGCCAACGCTACAATCGATCTTTTGCGCACTGTCTTCGAAAATCGCATAATCAGTCGAAATGCTGATGTCAATTGGCCGCCTCGCAGCTGCAATTTGACTCCACTGGACTATTTTTTATCGGGTCAAGAATGAGTGTTACACTAACCAGCCAGAAACGATTCAAGAATTAAAACATAAAATCAAAGTTGCCATCGATGAAATACGGCCCATATAGTGGAAAATGTACTGAAAAATTGGGTTGATAGAATGGATAGTATTGTGCAGCCAGCCGTGGAAGTCATTTGAATGAAATTGTATTTCATGTTTAATGGCAATGTACTACTTTTCCAATAAAGCCATAAACTTTGAAAAATATTCATGCGTTTTTTTTTAGAGCCAAATTAAATTCCAAATTTTAAATGACCCACCCTGTATGCTATGTTCATATGGTGCGTCAAAGATGCACATATGCACGCACGAACGCACGCACGCACGCACGCACCCACACACACACACACACACACACACACACACACACACACACACACACACACACACACACACACACACGACACACACAC
>NW_012130066.1:14750363-14752787 GCF_000143395.1 Atta cephalotes | reverse complement strand
GTGTGTGTGTATTTCGAAGCATGATATATTTTGAGGACACTTTATACTTTTAAGGATTGTCCTCGAAATTATAATTTTATGGATGGTAACATTTGAGGACATCAAACCCATCGAATGATGTTCTCAAAATAGACCAAATACATTTATATACATTTGGTACATTTTAAGAACACAAAAAATTATATTTATAACATTAAAAATAATTAATAAAGATACCAATACATATATACTATATAAAAACTAAAAAATATTGTATTATATATTTAGTTTTAATTTATTATCTTATATCCTCAAAATATATCAATTGCGTATTTTTTCTAAATTTTTTAATTTTCAACATTTTTACATTATCAAACAATTTAAAAAAAATTATTAAATATTAGTTATAAAGATTTATGAAAAAAATGAAATATATTGCGTTATATTGTAAATTATATTTGCAATTTATTTGTGGCATCTCAAAAATAAAAGCAGCACATATTTTACAATTTCGTTTATATTAAATCGTATATTAATTCATTTATATTCAATTATTAATAATATAAAAACAAATAATCAAAAAATAACACTTGTTGACCATCTTGGACTAAAGCTGACGAAATTGTTTTTGATATATTTTGATTATATTTTGAAGCGTTGGTTGCAAATATAATTACGAAATTATATCACTTCAAATTTTTGAGATATTCTAACCTAAATGTGAAAGAAATTATGTACTTAATTATTTTCAACGATTTACAAAACGTTTAACAATTTTTTTCAGACAGATGTCATATTAAAATGTTATGCTTATCCTTACGAACGCATATTCGATTACTATGTTCAGATTTTTATTGTCAAGATAGAGTAAATTGACGATATAAAAAAATTATAAAATAAATTAACGGATTCCTCAAAATTCAACAATTAATTAAAAAGTATAAAAAACTTTAAAAATCAGTGCGGAAAATAATGAGCAAATATATTATGTTAAAAAGAATTTTAATTTTCTTCTAACAATTAAACTTTTTAATAAATAAACGTACATTTCGGTTCAAATTCGAGTCATCCTCAACATGATATTAGAAATAATGTGAAACATACACAAAATAATTTTAATTTATATTAATCATTATCACTGCATTTTTCTCAGGTTCATATCCATCTCGCTATAATGCAAGAGGAACAAAAACATTTGATCCATTCTACATTCAAAACTGTAATGAAAATCTAAAATTGACTGAGATAAAACTCGTAGTTATAAATAAATAATCTTCCTACTGCAAAATCATAGCTTGTTTATTGATATATAAGTTTTGTAAAGGCCTTTTGATCATTTGTAAAAGATTGTTTATCTATCTTTTGAGGCTAATATTTCAGTAATTAAACGTCTTTGTTATAGTTAAGTTTTTTATTCTAAATTTTTATTTTTTCCAAATCAAATTCATATTTAAGTTGCAATGCGTGTTCAGTTATTCGAATGGACAAATGTATCCAAATAGACGTGGTTGCGATGTCCTGTAACTCTAGTTTTTAATTGTCTGTCCGTCTGTCCGACATATGAAGCATCGCAATCTTTGCATATAATTTTATAAACTATCTTATTTTTGGTAAATCATTTAAAAACTTTCCATCAATATTAGTTTCATTATGCTCTCCCACATTAAGTTTTTGAATCATACCTTTTCCAATGTTAGAGTGAATAGTTCCGGTGATATCATATCACTCTGTTTCTCCTCTTAATGAGTACTATTTCGGTGTCTAAGTTTTCATTTATTTTAATACGAATAGTGGCGTTTATGTAAATGCTTTTAATGAGCTTTAGTTTTAGTATAGAATATCTTTATATTTTGTATCTTTAGCTTTCGTTTAGATTAAAATATCTCAAAAATTTGACGTTATATCATATTTTCAAAACCACATACCCGAACAGCTCATCTATCGAAAATCTATCGAAAACAACTTTGTTTACTTTAAAATAAGAAAAAGCTGAATTTGTGTTACAATGTAATTAAAAAAGGATAGAAAAGTATCAGACATCTTATTCTAATTCTCACTTAAATTTATTAATACATATCCTCAAAGGAAGAAATCCAAAAATAATCAATTATTGCCTTGAATTTAATACACATTGTGTATTAAAATATTTGTATATTCTCCGTGTGCACATACTTTAAAATTCTCAAAGAACATCTATATACTCATCTATCTAAAATGTTAATAAAATAAAGTATAGCATAATTATCAACTATAACTATAAGATTATATTGCTAGGATTATATAAATAATAATTATGTCAATTTTATGCATCTATGTCATTATATAATAATTTATACACAAGATGTTTATGCGTTCTTATATTAACCCATTATTTGTTTATATACACACACACATATATATATATATATATATATATATATATATATATACTACATATATATATAT
>NW_012130066.1:14740422-14748839 GCF_000143395.1 Atta cephalotes | reverse complement strand
AGGACTTTCCATTTCAACGTTTCCAAATATGTCTTGACCACTTTCACAACATGGAGTCGAACGTTGTCATGCTGCAAAATCATTTTATCGTGTCTCTCGTTGTATTGCCGTTTGTCTTTCAATGCTCGGCTCAAACGCATCAATTGCGTTCGATACCGATCGCCTGTGATTGTTTCAATCGGTTTTAACAGTTCATAATACACTACGCCGAGCTGGTCCCACCAAATACAGAGCATGACCTTGAACGTCAAAATCACCGTTCTTGAAGCGTTGAAACCACTCACGACATGTTCTTTCACTAATAGCGGCCTCACCATAAATATTTGAGAGTATTCGATGAGCCTCAGCCGCAGATTTCTTCATATTGAAGCAAAAAATTAAAATCTCCCGCAAATGACGAGAATTTGGCTCGTAAACTGACATTTTCAATCGAGAATAACTTTATGATGCAGACACAAATTGACTAATGTTTCTATGGGATTATGTTGACAGATGCCTAAGTTTATTGTATGACGTCTATGATCTATTTATTTCGACCACCACTTACCGCTAAAGCCATCTATAGAAAAACGGCGGAAGCAAAGTTGTACATCTAATATATATATGTTTTTGAAATAGATATCGTATATTTTAAATTATTCGTAGTTCTCAGGAAATCGATAGATGACTGCTAAATGTAGCTATATTGATAAACAATATTCACTGTTTTAAATTATGCTCCAATGTATAATTTTACTCATAAGAAGCGTTTCACAACTTTCCACTAAAACCAATTTAATTTTCTTTGAAATATATTTTTAAACACAAAAATCTAAGAAACACATATTTATTTATACATGCGCTAACTCATGTTTAAAGGATGAAACATCTCTTTAAAAAAAAAAACGGTTTTCCTCTTTTAAGTAGAATATTATTGGAAGTATAAAGAATGGAAAAAAATCTTTTTATACAAAAATTTTACGGTTTCAAGAATATTTTAAAGTAAAAAAACTTTTTTTATTTAATAAAATACTCCTATCATAAAAAAAATTTTTTTCTTTACAACTTTAAAAGTATGTATAAAAAAAAATACGTGTCTCAGTTTTTTGTGTTTAACAACATATTTCGTGGAGAATCAAATCTGTTCCAGACAGTTGTCAAATGTTTTATCAGTAATGAGTCACATGTGCACATATCAATCTATTTATGTATCTTTATCTAAATCTTTGAACTTTTTTATCTTATTGCAAGTTTTTATCTAATGGATGATTTATATGGAACAACTTTATTCACTTGAAGCGTCTAGTGATGTTATAATAAATTTGCTACTAAAAACTTTTTCTTGCTGGTTTTTTCTTGTTAGCGTATAGTTGCGGCGAATACTGCTTTCGATGCTTGTTGCTCGCTAATTTGTCGCTAGCTTCTTGCGCTTCTTATCATTGATGATAAACGCTTCAATTTTTGCTCTTTTATTCTAGAGAAAATTTTTAAGTCGTCAGGGTGAAGAGACGAATTTTTTCAAAACGTCTCAGCCATTCAACGACCATTCGACGCTGTGACTTCAAAATTTCAAACGCGAATAAAAAATAAGCGTGTAGGAGAAGCTTTTACCAGCGAATTCGCTGATAAATTAAGAAGTTTGCTTCAAGCGAATAAAAGCAGCGTCGAGAGAATTCGCTGACGAATTAATGACGTCACTAGATGCTGCTTTAAGTGAATAAAGTTGTCCCGTATAAATCGCTCATAATACTTTAATATTAAAATCCATATATTGCACAATGTAACATAGAATAACTATTACTAATATATAAAGGATCTCGCACATTTGTTTAATAATTTTGGTTCTCGGTTAATTCTTACATTTTTTATATTTAAAATATTTATATTTATAAAATTATAGTTCCAAATGTTCTGATTAAAAGTATCAATAAGCACGATCTCCTAAAATTAACAGTTTTTCGAGATATAATTGGTCAAACTTAATTAATTTCCATTGTTTCGGCATGAGCATTTAGCTATATAAATAATCTCGTCTCATTGCTGGACTTAAAAAAAATATCTAAATGAACCTTATAACATACAAAATAAGATTACCATAGTTGCATTTCGCGATTTCAATTGTAGCTAAAAATATCAGAAGCGGATTATCGCCCATAATAATGGCATTAGCAATGGACATAAGAACGGCAATAACCTGCAAACTTTCTAGTATCTTTGAAGAAAATATCCGTAAAAACCTCAAAAGTATAACTAAAGGTAAATCAGGACCACAAAAAAATTTTGAAGAACAACTCAAATCAGAATAGATGTTTCTTATGAATTTTAGATGAGTCGCTGAATTTGTAAGCCGTTTTGCTTCATGTCTTATGTCTAGTTTTTTAATTATCGAGACGAAAATATGACAAAAAATCCGTGAAAATTAAATTATTAGGGAAAGACTAAAAGTAGATATGACATTAAAATTCAGTCGCAGAACTGATTTACATATATTTTTATAAGTTCAACAAAGAAGTAGGAAATAAAAAATTTTGCATGTGAAAGGCGATAGCCTGATAAGCACTCCGCGCCGCGCACTCCGCTCAAGCAGCATGTATAGATTATAATACTTAACATCTGTTGTTTTTTGTTAAACTTGCTATATTTAAATCAATTCTACAACCGTATTTTAATGCCGTATTTTAATGTTTTTATTTTTACTTTTTCTCCAATGATTTTTACAGATTTTTCATCATTTCTCGATTAACTAAAAAATTGGACTGGAATGAAACGGCTTACGAATTCAACGACTCAAAATCTATAAGAAATACCTACTCTGATTTGCTCTTGAAAAAATTTTTTTGTGGTCCTGTGTAATGATAAATAAAATAACAAATGTATTATCACTGATTCAGTAGTGATAAGTACAGTAATGATAAGTACAACCACTGATTCATAATTATGCATCAGAACATAATTCAAAAACAGTAAATATTATTTAATCAATATAGTTATGTTTAGCAATTATTTGTAATGTTTTCTTCAAAACTGTGAATGATTCAATATATACGATCTATTTCAAGAACTGAATTCCTATGCGTATATTAACAAGTAATGAATTAATATGAGAACATATATACATTTTCACTTGTGAATTATTATACAGAATTCGGAAATTTGAGGATAATCTTACTGCAATGTGAAACTTTGTGAAAAATTAAGTAACAGTGCAAGCCATTTTTTCTGTAAAGTTCTATAAACATTTAAATAATATGATATAGATAATTATTATACATTTATATCTTATGTAAATATTTGTTAATATTTGTTATATAGAATGTTATGTTATATTGTTGTATAGAAATTTGCGCACCAATTTCTGTGCTATATATGCTCTTATTATCTATAAATTTTATTGTATTTTTTAAATATTTAAAGTTTGATTAATCATAAGCATTGGTTAAAAAGTTGTCTGTCCGTGTGACGTACGTACAATGGTATTAGGTACTAAATAAAACATTGTTGCTGCACATTACATAGATAATATTTTATTTAACAGATAGAAGGATTTTTCATATATACAAAATAAATAACAATAAATAAAGGGCAAAGTAAGAGTCACAAATATATTTTAAATTGTAACACAATTAAATGAATATATTACAAATAAAGAAAAATAAAAATAAAAATACGGAAAACAGTTTAAATATAAAACATTACAAATTTCGACTATTGGATTTGAAGTATATTTTAAAAGTCCTCAAAAATACCCATAATAAATTCTTAATGATGTTTTTGAATTTATCAGAAAAATAAGTGAGATTCGAACTTGAGAATTCTGGATTATGAATCTTCTACGTTATCGAGCCCGTTATATACTTCTTCAATTGGTAAATGTGTTATTCATTCTCTACTTCAATTACAACTAGCTAAATCAGTGCTCAATCATCAAACAAAATTATATAGATATAATAAAAATATCATAATTTAACAGATATAATAAAATATAAATACATAATTTACATTACTATGAGACAACATTGGGTAAGTGTCAGATAATCTAATCTCGTTTGTCGAAATCGCACGCCGTGATTAGTCTAATATTCGGCCTGTGTTCGACTTGATTTGCGAGTGTTCACATCGATCATTCATTTTACTTCTAATTAAAGAAAATAAAAGAACATAGCTGAATTATTTTTACGTTACAACTTTTCTGAACTTAGTTGGATTAAAACAAAAAATTTCCTACTTATAATTTTGAATAATTTAAGTAACATTTTTATTTTTAAATAAAAATTTGTTTTTATTTAATTAGATTGAAAAACTGCATTTCATATTCAGAATATTGAATTGAGAAGTATTTACGTTGCACAGAAATTGATATTATTTTTTAATTTAACCGAATTAAAAAAATTGTACTTTCTATTCAACAATTCTGAATTGAGTAGTATTCACGATGCACAAAAAAATATTATTTTTAGATTGAAAGGCCTAAAGATATGCTTTATGCAATTTCTATAAATGAATAAAAATGCATTCAAGATTGAAAAGAATTCATTTTAATATTCATGAATCCGTATTTTTGAAAATTTGAATCCATTTCAATCCATTCTCGTTTGCTGGAGTAATTATAAATACGTTAACTCATGATTCCAATTTTTCTCGATTTTCAACAAAATGTAGAGCCAATTTGAACTTTTTACTACTCACTGACATAATGAAGATTTAATAAATTAATTTATTTATGTTGTCCAACCTCTGATTTTAGTTTTAATAATTTTATTTATATTCTTTCTAACGTTTGACTATATTTTGTTGAAATTTTTAAAAGTACACGAATAAATTCAATAATTATATAAAAATGTTCGTCTTAATATGTTTATTAATAACTTTATTTGTGAAAAAAAGGAAAAAACTTAGGATTAGAACGTCTCGAACATACTGATCTCGCACCTTACGCACACAATCACATGAAATTCTTACAGACTGTGTTAATGCAGTATATAACTCTCATAAAAGATTGTAAATAATTAATATCTCATAAACTATTGCGTTTTGAAATCATTTTTGCTATTATACATTAATGGGAAAGATATATAATTACTAAAATTTATTAAATCTTATATTATCTCAAATGCTCTTATACTGATATATACCGAGATCGCTGAGAAAGCATTTTCGATCTTCAGTCGTTTCTACTAAACGCGGTAGATCGAAAGAGGAGGTTGTTTCATACTATCTAGTTCGTTCTCTGTCTTGGTATGCTGAGAATTATCAATGCCATCAAGAAAGACAAGAAAATCTATTATCTTCCTTTGTTCAAGTCAATGTGAAGAATTTCCCTATGATTAGCAATCAGCTATAGCAGAACGTGCAATTCTGGTGACCTAGGTTATGTTCATTTTTTTTCGAAGAAATATTATTTCTTTATGAAATCCTATTAGGATTTCTTTTTTATATTATTAGGAAGGCTTGTATAGAGTCGGATTTTGCAAATTGATTCTTGAAAATTTGTTTAAATAAAATTATGTACACCTCAATTGCTATAGTACACATCGGATGAGATATCAGAACAAATTTTGATTATATCTTTTTTTACAAAAAAATAGCTCTGTACGAGCCTTCAGGAACCTTTTCTGATTATGAATATCACAATTAAAACACGATTCATGTTATATTTTAGCCATAATTTCAGCATAAAGATATGCATTTTATAAGTTAGATCTAAGTTAGTTATGCTTATTTTTCTTCTCGAAGAAATAATATTTCCTTATGATACCTGTTGGGATTTCTTTGTTATATTGCTGGGAAGGTTCGTACAGAGCCAGATTTTGCAAATTGATTTTTGAAAATTTTTATTAATAATAAGATTCTTATAATAATCATATACACCTCAACTGCCTTATAGTAAATTTTTAGAAAATTATTATAAGAAAATTTTTATTATTATAAGTATAGAAAATTTGTATTATTAATAAGATTCTATAATCATATATACTTCAATTACACTATAGTACACATCGAGAGAGATATCAGAACAAATTTTTATTTTTCTCTTTTTACAAAAAAATCGCTCTATACAAGCCTTTCCTGATTACGAATATCGTAATTAAAACGCGATCCATCCAGTATTTTTAACTGTAATTTCGATAAAAAAATTCATCTTCGATTAGAGGTCTCCATGGGTCTCTCCTGTCGACCTAAGATTATAAGTCAGCCTTCTCTAAGATTCTAAGTTGAATCGAGATTAAAGTTAAACTACATTACTTAAGTTAAACGAGCCTTACATTGCTTATTAGTGCTTACATACTAATTAAATATTGTCTCAAAATAAACATGAATTTTCTTAAATTTATACTTGTTGTATTACCTTTCTCTATAGTAGATAATCATATCGTAATCGAAAAAAACTTAAATCCAAATAATTATGGTCACTGTTATCGATAAAAGAACCAAAACTGCTTGGATTTCGAACTTTTTCAATCCGAAATTCGGTAAAAGAATCGAAATCGGAACCGAAATCAAAAATTGGGTACAACCTCAACTGTGAAAATGAAATTTCGGTCCGAGTCCTTATCTCCATGTCCAGATCTAATGATATTGTATCAAGTTGCTCCTTGCCCTAATGAAGTGGATTGCAAGGTTCAAATGTCAACGAAACGTCGGTCAACGAAACATTGGCATTTCCTTTCCTCAAAACTTAAATTCACATAAATGGAAATGTATATATGTACATAGAGAAAAAAAAGAGGCAGGGGTATAGCGAGTAGTAGATATAAAGTTTATAGTAGATATAAAGAAAAACTGGGCAGAGGAATCGAACCTGATAAAAATAAGAAAGGAGTGGTAATGTCGACTATAAATATAGGGGAGAAGGTTGTAATAATATCGATATATAATAGGGGAAGCTAGAAAAATTTAAAAGAAAAGTTAGAAAGAATGCTAGGGGACATGGAAAATGAGGAAATAGTAATAGATGGAGATATTAATGTAAGAACAGGCGAACTAAGTAGTGTTAAGTGGAAAGAAGAAGAAATAGAAAAGAGAAGACAAAATTATAAGAAACGGAGGCAAAAAGTGGTAGATTGGACACAGAGAAAAGGTTGATACACTTTAAACGAATCGACGAAAGGAGATTGGGACGGGGAATATACTTATACAGATTATAAGGATAGTACGGTTATTGATTATGTGATTGCAAATAAGAGAAAATTTAAGAGAATTTGCGATAAGAGATAGGGTGGACTCGGATCATGCTATTGCTTAGTAGAAAAGGAGAAGAGGAGAGGCAGAAGACAAAGAAAGAGGAAAAAAAACAAGGAGACAGGAACAGGAACCATAATAGAATATCAAAAAAAGAAATCTTAGCTGGCGAAGCAGATCAAAAAGGAGTTATAATAGAGAAAAAATGATAAAGAATCAAGAAAATTGTACATGAAGCAATGGTCAAGAGGAAGGTAAAAAGCAAAAAATTCGAACTGGGACACAAGGATTGATGGAAAGTTATATCAGAAAAAAAGGGAAATAGAGAATTTATAGGAGATGGAGACTAGGAAAAATAGATAGGAGAGAATATATGGAAGAAAGAAAGAAATTTAAGGAGCTGAAGGAGAAGAAGCAAAAAGAAAAGAGAGAAGAAGAGAAATAGAATTGAGAGGTTTGAAGAGAGAGATGGATGTATGGAAATTTATAAACAAAAAAGAGGCAAGAGAATATGGAGAGATAATAACATTGAGACAGAGGAATGGAGGCAACATTTTATGAATCTTCTAAGCGATGGTACATCTATTGAAGTGGATGGATAAGAAAAGGAGGAAATGGATGTATAGGAAAAAGAGAAAAGGAAGCAAGAGATGAAGAAGAAGGACAGGAGATGGAAGAATTGAAAGAGAAAGAAATTAGGGAGGCAAAAAAGATGAACAAAAAGACCGTGGGTATAGATGGAATTGTAGATGGAAGCGTAGAAATATGCGGAAGGTATGTTATGAACGACATGATAGAAGTATTGGGACAAGTTTGAAGATAAGGAGAGATACCTGAAGATTGGAGGCAAAATATTATTGTGCCATTATATAAAAAGAAAGATACAGAATTAGTAGGAAATTATATAGTGATATCGTTATTATGTAGAGCGTACAAATGGTATGCAGAGATTCTAAGAATTAAATTGGAAGAGGTAGGGAAGAAAAACATAATTCCGAAGACGCAAATAGGATTTAAAAAAGGCAGGTCGACAATGGATGGAACATATTCATACTGAATTATCTGATTCAAAAGAACAAGCAGACAGAAGGTAGGGAGAGGAAAGTATATGTTCTCTTTGCGGATCTGAAGGCAACTTTCGATAGAGTGTATAGAGATACTTGGAGTTACTAAGAGGATATGGAATCAAGGAGCAGCTGATAAGGAGAGTATATATATATATATATATATATATATATATATATATATATATATATATA
>NW_012130066.1:14734558-14737826 GCF_000143395.1 Atta cephalotes | reverse complement strand
CTGAGCTGGTCCCATCAAATACAGAGCATGACCTTGGACGTCAAAATCACCGTTTTTGAAGCCACTCACGACACGTTCTTTCACTAATAGCGGCCTCACCATAAGTATTTGAGAGCATTCGATGAGCCTCAGCTGCAGATTTCTTCATATTGAAGCAAAAAATTAAAACTTCCCGCAAATGATGAGAATTTGGCTCGTAAACTGACATTTTCAATCGAGAATAACTTTATGATGCAGACACAAATCGACTAATGTTTCTATGGGGTTATGTTGACAGATGCCCAAGTTTATTGTATGACGTCCATGATCTATTTATTTCGACCACCACTTACCGCTAAAGCCATCTATAGGAAAACGGCGGAAGCAAAGTTATACACCTAATACTATGTCATTATTTATATTATTATTTATATACAAAAATAAATATAATAATATATTAAAATAATATTATAATATTATTATATAAAGAAAGCAAGTAACAGACACTATGTTCCTTTGCTTATAGTTGAACAGTGTCGAACTTTGAGCGCGTAAAGCTTCGCTCGCTACGCATTTTCGCATGAATCGACGGAGTGGGGGGAGGGGGGGAGGAGCTTCGCTAGCAAAGCTTCGCTGCATGAAATGGTACCTTTAGGCGATAGATACAGAATTTTAATTCATCAGAAAATCACTATTGCCTTATTCCGTGCCTTGTTCCTATGTGCGTGACATATGCATTTCTGTATGTTGAATTCCTCTATTCCTATCGTTATCACTATTGCCTTGCATTATATTTACGGCTTTATAATAATCAAATCAGAAGAAGAAAGAAAAAGAAATCTGACAAGTCATATCATATTAGTTGATAAATGTTTTAGTACGTGATACCTGTTGAAAATTAAGTATCTATTCCAGTTTATCTCGTTATAATTGACGATATGTTAAGAAAGCTTTCCTTTGAGCTTCTACCGATTGTTTACCGCTACAGACTCGCGAACACGTTGAAGCACAATGTCAAACGCGAATATAATGGAACGTCCTCTGCTTTACATGCCGAAGCAAACACATTACACGTGGATGAACAACTGCAGGAAATTTTTAAATTTAAGGACACCAAGATCAGCAATTGGATCATAGAGGTTACAAGTCATATTTCTCAACTGCAATAAAGCACTGTCTCCCTTTTTCTTTGCAGAAATTGTATATCTGAAAGTATATTTACAGAACAAGGCACATGCACTGTGCATCAGCTATACTGAAAGCAATAAAGATAATCGCCAGTGGATTTTACGTACGTTAGCTTCACGGTATGCTGTACAACACAACAATATATGTCAAGTGGCCAAGAGATTGGTCTGCACTGAGGTACACTGTTTTATGTGAGTTATATGCAACGCTTTAATCAAATTGTATCATATGTACATATATTCCAAATGTATCAACTTTTATTTTCATATCATCATTGTTATTGGAAATATGTATGTATTAAATATGTTGCATTTATATATAAAGTAGCTGTAGCCTCGTTCTATTATAGTCTGAAAATGAACGACAGATGATTGTCCATGAGAGAGCTTTGAAGAATATTCTCATACCTGCTTATCATTGGTTATTCGTTATTATAGGAAGATTACAGCATGGCGTCAAATTCTTGGTTGACCTGAGAACTGATGTTCTGGTAAGCAAAATAAAGGCATCTTTATATATGAATGCTTGTAATACAAATCTTATTAAGTGACATTTATTATAGACATCAAGGTTAAATTATTGTTATATCTATCTGATTATATTATTTCTACTTTTCTTAGCAACTAATATCAGAAGTGAAAGATCCAGATGAAAGCTTAATAGTACAGCAACTAAATCATACTTTACGAGATTTGCTTTTACTTTGGTTTTCCGTGGGTTTCTTACATATGGAACGAATAACTTGGGAAAGTGCATGCGATATATTGCAGAAAGTAATTATAGTTCTGATATATTTCATTTCTATAATTATATCTATTTTCAATTTCTACATTTCTGACTGATTTCTTGTACTCATTCTTCACTCGCAAAACTAAAGGTCTCTGATTACGAAGCTATACATCCTATGAGAAATTGGTTGGACTTAAAACGCAGAGTTGGGCCATATAGAAGATGTTACATATTTACACATCCATCCATGCCAAGAGAACCTATTGTTGTGTTGCATACAGCATTATGTGATGTTATACCAGGTTATTCAAATGCAAAGAAATTTATTTTCAAAATTTCCAAATAGAATTTGTTTCGTGTAGAAAAGAAAGAGAAGAGTAATTAAATTTTTTTAATATTCCTCTGTATTATTACAGATAGTGTAAAAGATATTGAAGAAGCTGAAACTAGAATTTTGGGAAGCGCAAAGAAATATATAACTTTTTTAGAGGAAGACAAATCAAAAATAAAAGCAGCAATATTTTATTCTATAGTATCTACTCAGAAAGGATTGCAGGTAGTTGATTTATAATGAAAATGTTAATTATACTTTCCAAGTTCAGGTTAACATAAATTATACTACAACTCTGTTATAAAAAATATATATGACTATAAAAAGATATTTTTACACAGGGGATTGAACTCGGTAATTATTTGATAAAAGAAGTAATCAGCGAGATCACAACTGAATTTCCAGCTATACGACAATTATCTAGTTTATCACCAATACCAAATTTTAAGACTTGGTTATTTGATAAATTGAAGCAAGGTAAATGCAGACTACTGAAAAAAAAAAAATAAAAATGATATATATATATATATATATATAAATTTGTTCCATAGACATGGCGTTTATATTTACCACACAAGAATATCAAATTGCAAAAGATATTTTGCAAACAAAAAATTTGATATCAACTTTAAAAAAGATCTTAGATACATCGCTATGGACAGGCGACAAGCAACTATCAGAATTTTTAAAAGAACCATTACTTCGAGCATGTGCATGGTACTTGTATAAAGAAAAAAGACGTGGCTATGCTTTAAATACGGTCGGTATGTTCCGTATTACTTTTTTCTTTCATAATCAATTTGTGAATGTAGAGATTTCTAAAGAGCAAGACAAGTAAGATAAATATCTGCAAGATAAATATCTTCTATACATTTTGTATATTGTTTTATGCAGCTAATTTCCATTTACGCAACGGAGCTGTGATGTGGCGAATAAATTGGATGGCTGATCCTTCACCACGCGGAGTGACAAATAGTTGCGGCATAATGGTTAACTATAGGTATACATATGAAAAAAATTGACTCAATGTGCGTGTGTGCG
>NW_012130066.1:14725857-14732007 GCF_000143395.1 Atta cephalotes | reverse complement strand
CAAAAAGTTCCCGGAATTACCACCAGGTGATGCTCTAAGTCAGCTGATTTTAGTTCTGTTTTTTTTGGTTAGGTTGCCACATCTATCATTGACATTCCCATCAAATTTTATCACCATAGCTTGACATTTGTAAAAATTATGCCGTCTTGAGTACATCTACCTCTGCACATATTTTCGATTTTTTACAATTTTAAAAATGGAGTTGAATTTGCAACAACGAGTTTGTATTAAATTTTGCGTTAAAAATGGATTCAATGGTGTGAAAACCTTGGAAATGTTGGGAAACTGTTTCGGCAGTGATACTCTAAAGAAAACAGCCATTTATGAGTGGCATGAACGCTTCAAAAATGGTCGTGAGTCCGTCGAGGATGACGAACACAGTGGCAGGCCGTCGACATCGAAAACCGACGAAAACATCAATAAAATGAGAGAAATGTTGATCAATAATCGCAAATTAACTATCAGAGAGCTGGCAGAGGACTTAAACATTGCTTATGGATCCATTCAGGATATTGTAGTTATTGGTTTGAGTTTGCGCCGTGTTGCTGCAAAGTTGGTCCCGAAGGAACTGAATTTCATGCAAAAAAGAGACCGCGTTGTCATCGCCAAAGATGATTTCCAAGGCTGAATCCGACCCAACATTCATCAAACACATCATTACTAGAGACGTGAATTTATGAGTACGACACACAATTCAGACATCAGGCGAGTGAATGGAAAGCTTCAAATGAAACCAAAGAAAGACCATGTCGTTTTCAGTTGAAAAAGAAAGCAATGCTCACGGATTTCATGAATTACAACGATATTGTACATCACGAATTTTTGCCAGAAGGTCAGACAGTCAATAAGGAGTACTTGGGTGTTATGAGATGTTTGCGTGAAGCAGTTCGCCAAAAAAGAAAGGATTTGTGGGCATACAACTTGTGGTTTTGCACCATAACGCACGTCGCATAGTCGCATAGTGCCATCATTATCCGTGAATTTTTAACCAAGAACGAAACGAATACCATCCAACAGCCATCGAATTCACCTGATATGATTCCCTGCGATTTTTTTTTGTTCGATCTAGTTAAAAAACCATTACAAATACGTTTTAACAGCCGAAAGGAGGTAATGGAAAAATCGAAGACGGCTCTGATGGCCAGAAATGTTTCGAGAGCTGAATCGAGCGCTGGCGTTGCAGTCGATAGAGAATACTTTGAAGGGGACAATATCTTCATCACTTTTGATGAATAAAACTTGTATTTTGAATTTTCTGAATGAATTCCGGGAACTTTTTGATCAAGATAGTATTTTGGCGTTATCCATGATGCACCACGTGGAGGCATAATCCACTTGGCATCCCTTTAGTAAAGTAGAAAAGTAAAAAAATTTGTTAATAAAAAAATTAAAAAAAGAGGGATACTAAGAGGACTATGCTTTCACGTGGTATATATTCTGGCCAAAATAGTCCGAAATGTAATTATTTATATTAAAATATTGTTAAATATATTAATTAAAATATTTTTTATGAAAAATAAATTACAATTTTTTTAACATAAAAATGGTTATAACTCGAAAACGACTTATTTCCGAACTTATATTTATATAGTTTTTCCCATCTTTTTGTATCCCGAATCATTTCCCGAAATATTGCGGCCGATTTTCCGGACACCCTGTATATGTATATGTACAGGGTGATCTAACACCTCACTCACACGGACTGGCACATATAAATTCCTCATGAAAAAGTGAATCGACATGTCAATAGCAAAATGTGATATCAATAGTTTTTTAGACGATGAGCCCTAGATGTTCAATCACGGGATATGAAATTCGCGTCATCAAGAATGGCACAACTAAGCAATCGGTCGCGCAAATACTTTGATGGATATCGTTAAACGATACCAAATGAATATTGATTCGTAAAATCTCTATATTAACATTTATTACTTATTCTTAAACCGATTGAGTCCGATTTAATTACTGAGGAGTCTACTAATGTCAATTGCAAATTAGTAAAAAGGATTTTTGAAATATGTTTTAATAAATAAATATAAATTTATAAATAAAATCAATATAATTAATTAAATTATCCAAATAAATATCAAAACAGATTTCAAAACTCCTTTTTCTGATACAAATGATGTTTTATCGAATTTGCAATTAACATTAATTAAATCAGACTCAATTTAAGAAGAATAGTAGTATGTAAATATGTAGTGTAATAAATAGTGTAATATATAGTGTAATAAATATTAGTGTAGAAATTTCACGAACCTTTGCAATACTCATTCGATATTATACCGTTTAGCGATAACATCAACGAGATACTATTAAAGGCCATCGGCCCTGGTCAAATTTTCATAACTATCAACGGAGTCCGAGGATAATTGAAGAACAATGACGTTACCGACAATTAATAAAAAATTCATAATTATTAACAAAAATATTTCGATAATATATTATTAAATTCGGGATTTTTTTATTATATAAATGCTATATAAATAAGTATGCATACTTTTAATGCTATAATATCAAATATCCGAAAAATCACAATTTTTTCTCTGCAGTTATCATCCTCTATTGATAATCAAACCCGGATGATAACATTAAAATCACAGTTTCAAATCAAAATCGAGTATTAAGTTTTAGATGTACGTACATATCTACAAAACTAATAGATCATGAAATTAGTATTAGTTTCTTATTCTTAGGCCCGATTGCATCAATATTACGTTGATTTTAAGCAAGACTTAAAACTCTATCTCTGTCTTTTTGGCTTAAAAACAGATAGAGTTTTAAGTCAAAGTGACATTAGTGCAACTAGGCTTTAATCACTTAAATTTTAACAGACACGTAAATTTTCATAAGCGCCGACCGTCTTTAATAGTATTTCGATGGCGATCCATCAAAACGTTCGCGCGGCCGGCTGCTTAGTTGCGCCGCATCTGATTGGATATCTCCTAGGACTCACCGTTTAAAAATTATTGATACACACATTTTACTATTGACATTTTCAATTCACTTTTTTATGAAGAATATGTAAGTACGTGCCGGTCCACGCACGCACGCACGCACGCACGCACACAATTACTTTTCTATACGATTGCTTTTCTGCAGATATTTCTTAGAAGATTCTGAAAAAAACAGTCGAAATTACATTGAATATTTTACCATAAATGCTACAGAAGATATAACTAATCTTGCGAAGCAAGCGGAAAAATTAAGAAATCCATCATAACTTGGATTATAATATAGTGTGGAAGAATACGAAGGCATGAGAATATAATAAATATTGCGAGAGGAAGAAAGTTATTATGGTATGGTAGATACAATGACAATCGATAATGACCAATAGCGAGGCGAAGAGGTATCTAATTTAATGATTTAAAAAATTCCTTTTATTACTCTTCAAATTTTATGTTTTTATTAAAGATTATTAAATTTGTTCATTTATACAATAGCTGATTCGTTTCCAGCTTAAAGACAGCACAATGGTCTGCAGACAAGTCTAAAACAGATAATAAAATCTCTATTATAACTTTAAGATTATCTCTATTGTATTTTCTTGCAGAATAATCACAGAGAAACAATCAAAAAATTATATCATGGAAAATTATATCATGATATTGAAAGCTCCGATTTCTTTTCTATTAGTTTTTTATTAATATTTAAATCAAATATATGCATATGTGTGTGCGTTATATGTGATATGTATGTAAAAGAAAAAGAAAATAAAACTGAGTACACACACCTGTAGTCAAGGCTGAGTTTGATGAAAGTTCGACGGAAGATGAGGTCTACTTTCTAGTTTTGCATAATCCAAATGGAATTCCTTAGCTACCTTTCTCCAGTTTTGCGCATCAAAATAGTAATAAGTACCACGTTCATATGTCGACGTCTTTTCTACAATTCCCAAACCTGGTGCCTGCGTTATCCAAACTTTTTCCTCCATATGATATCGCCACTCTCTACTGTATCTTCATAGCATATATAAAAAGAATTTAAATTAAATCATACGTAAGCGTTAATATTTTCAATATAAAAATCAATTTTGTTTTTGCTTACAATTCCGCCGCAGCAGCTAATTGCAATACATCCCCAACATTTGTATAAAACATATAAAACAGTAGATCATCTTTATATCGATTTAGTTTAACTGGCGCTAGCTTATCCCTATAAAATAAATATAAAAAATGTAATTTTGTTCAGATAAAATAATTTGTGATAAAATAATAGAATATATTTTATAAATGAAATACACAATTCTATAATAACAAGTTAGTCTATTTCAATTCCAAAAATAATTTTGTTTTAATATATTTTTTAAATATAATATACATCGATAAAATAATTTCCATTTAATATCTGCTTAGTAGTAAAATATCAAAGATTTGGAAGTAGCTCAAATATTATACAAATATGTAATTGATAAATATTTGAAGTTTTTATTACAATTTAGATAGCTTTATAAATTAAATAATCGGATGAAAAATCAATACCTGATTGCGGCATTTATAAGATATTCTGGTGGTACGTGAAAATCTATATCCTGTGGTCGACACGGAGTTTCCGCCCAGGGGCCACCAAAATTCTGGTAAAGATTTTCTGGTGAATTCAAATTCAGTCCTAATGCAGTAAGATCTTGACCTAACGCTAGCGATACCAAGTTCGGATCTGTCTCTGCCGCTCTGATGAACGTCAAAAGCCCAACCATGCCGAATTGATCCTTCACCATGCTTGCAGGTATATTCGTCACCTTGCCTATGCATAATAATTATGTTGGGAATTATAATTCTGATAAAACTTAACTATCTAATTTATTTTGATTTTACCATCGGGCGATGTTTGGATGCCTCTTTTAGAAGATTGAGATTTCTCAGATCCAGGTGCTCTGTTGGCCTGTAGCACATCTTGTCCGATTTCAGGACCAAGTCCTACAGGAATATTTTTATCACCAGACATGCTACCACCAGGTGACGGACCTTCTCGATTCTGCGTTCCCGGTAATGCAGGAAAATCCTCCGAGCTCATTGTAAATTCGCTCGATTCGGATGTTGGTTGCTTTACCATTCCAACTGTAACATACACAAATGAAAATTTCATCAGCAAAATTTAATAATTTTCGTGTGGTCATCTATATTAAATATCTGAAAAAAGGCCTAAAAATTAAATACGCACGCACGCACGCTCACGCGCACACACATACACAAATTGCATTACATTATATTTTGCAACTTTATAATACTTTAACCGAAAGTATGATTATTTATCTTATTTTAAAGTAACCCTGATGAAAATTTTTCTCAAAATTTTTATATAATTTTTTAGAATTTCTATATAATTTTATAACTTTCTCACATTTTTTATACGAATTGGAACATTTTTCAGAAAATCTAAATCTTTTCTCAGTTTTCATATATGTTAATTATGAAATACCATAAGATTTCTAAGATTTTTTATAAGTATAATTTCTGAAATGTTATAAAATCTAAAAAATATTTCTTTTTAATTATTGATGAGAGATTTCAAAATATTTGAGAATTCACTTGTATGAAAAATTCTGAAAGAAGATGTAAACTTTCCAAATATTTTTGAGTATTACTGAAAAATATTCCAATTGGTATAAAAATTATGAGAAAAATTTTTACCAGGGAAATTATAAATAAATTCATAAAATTATGTAGAAAGTTTTCTAATTAAGAAAAAGATTCGAATCAAACTGTGGTGCATTATGATTATTTTATATTGTGTATATTATAAAAGTCTGATTTTGTTTTCTTGACACTAACCATAAGGCTGTTTTCCTGGCATAGGACTAGGTTGCGGCATAGAATCACCTTGACCTCTATTCGTTAGGGAGGGAAACTCCGAGAGATCTAACAGAGGTGGAGTACTTGTATCTCCACCACCTCCACTCCCAAAAACAGAGTGGAAATTGTTAACCGCACCTTGAGATCCGTAATTGCGACTTGGAGGTATTCCAAAACTGCCCATACTACCCATTGGATTTGAAGCTCTACAATACAGATGGAAATGATTGCGCACACGCACGCGCGCACACACACACACACACACACACACACACACACACACACACACACACACACACACACACACAGAGAGAGAGAGAGAGAGAGAGAGAGAGAGAGAGAGAGAGAGAGGTAG
>NW_012130066.1:14720409-14724468 GCF_000143395.1 Atta cephalotes | reverse complement strand
ACGAACGACGAGAGAGAGAGACGAGAGAGAGAGAGAGAGAAGAGAGANAGAGAGAGANAGAGAGAGAGAGAGAGACTGAGAGTAGAAATATGAGAAAAGAGAAATACACTAACCCAAGAGCAGGCATCGTACGTCTATCAGTAAAAGCTCTCTGTCCAAACAGTCCTCTACTGCCCATAGGAGAGAGTTGCTGCTGTTGCTGATGATTATTCTGTCCACCGCTAGAACCAGATGCTCCAGGATAAACGTTAGTGGCGACTATCGCTGAATTGACTGTACTCGAAGTACTTGCGGACGAGCCTGAGAACATGCCCGAGGTAGGCGTGACATGACCCGCGAGGGCCACAGTGTTCAAACCTCCCCCAGCAGCGGTAGCACGTGAAGTAAGACTTGCGTTCGCAATACTGCGTGGCGGTTGTTCAAAGTTCAAGTTGGCCATAGCCTGGTGGCACTACTTTTTAAAAAAATGTTTCTGCCTGCAAGCAGGCACACCAAGCACTCGTATCTTGTAGATTTGATTAACACATCCACTTTTTTTTCTCTAGCACAACACTTGAAAACTTAATAATTTCATGAGATCGCCATTGATCCATGACAAAAATCCATAATCACTTGTAACCTGAAATAAGAAGAATCTCGATTAATTCCTGGTTCTAATTGGAATTCCAATGATTCAGTGACTACATATAATGCATTGTATCATTTACCTTCTCCTTTGCACAGTGTTTCCGTAATAGTTACATTAAAATGCAGTACAGAGAGGATGATACATACACCTAACAACAAACAAAAAATTATTTTAATCAGATATATATCTCTCTAATGTTCAAAAAAGCCTGCCAGGCTTTTATATACAAGTTCCTTATGTCTGAAGCACACAAAAAGAAATATGTCTCTATGATAAGAATTCTGATTTTGTCTATGTAATGATCGTTGAGATTCAAATACACATGTCAACCTTCATTCATTGAATGTATTCAATATCAATGTCAGGTTCACTATAAACAGATCTTCTAACTATGATCTTCATAATCACAACAAGTTTATTTTAATCCAATATTTCGATATGCAACTAGTCGCATCGAATTTAGTTATGTCCAGCTTCTTATATAGTCCCTTGGAAGAAAAAAAAAAGAGAGAGAGAGATAATCCACAGCAAACCACACGCGTATTGGTAAATAAAGCTAGCTCTAGCTTGCAAAAGTGTACACACAATAACGACGCTTGATACGTGATTTTTCATTTCTCTCGGAAACTGTATGAGAGAGACACCTAAAGTCTATCTCTCGCGAACACATCAGCGAGTCGCCGCGCGTATCAAGTAAACACAAGCATCGGTCGCGGTCATCTCCGCTGACGGAGGACGGAGGACGGATTGACAGGCATAAAGAGGGAGAGGAGCGAAAGGTTATAATAGAGTTAACACACAGCGTAAAATGTGAAAATAACGAATGAAAGGGAAAAGCGTAGAATGCCGCGAAAGTACCTGGGACAAGCGCCACCGGCTGCGTATCACAACGCAACGAATTCCATTGTGTTCTTGACGATAAACAAAGTGGACGAAAAAAAGGAAAAAAAACGAAAAACGCTCGTTCTCTTTCTCTCTTTCGCGCGCGCGCGCGCGCGCACACACGGAGACGTCGTCGATGTGCCTCTCGTTGTCGTCGAGGTTGGTTGGCGATGTTGGTATACTCACGGCGACGAGGGAGTTTATACGCGATTCTGTACGTTCGAACCAATATCGTCTCCCTCGCACTTTCCCTCTTTCGTGCGCACGTTAAATCACAGATTCGCACGTGGACGTTAAGAGAGAGAGACGTGCACCGATCAAAATCTCATATACATGACAATGCCTTTCGGTAATAGGACCCACTCAGACCCACTGTTTTGTCACTTGCAGTTTCACGAACTTAAACAACACTAAAGACCCGAACATCTGCCATATTAATAATTGGTACGACCATGCTCAAGCGAGCGACCAGCGATGTCAACGAGCCGAAGATGCGCGCAATGCGATCTGCGCATCTATATGTGCATGCACGCATGTATATACATATATACATACATACACAAGCGGATTAAAACGCAGCCGTACGATAATTTCCATCTCGCTCGTGCGTTTCGAATTACGGAAATATTGCGAAATATTACGTTACGTCAGTATCTTGTATACAAAACGCGACAGTTTCGAACTTGATCTCTCCTACTGCATAATTTCAACATCTAGGGGAGTTTCTAGAGGATTCGCGAAATATTGTACACGAACGAGATTGGTGGGTTTCTTTGAATGCAATAGAATTGCGATTTCACCATGTTGCGTAATGTCCTAAAGCCGGTTCTACATTAGTCGCAAGCTGATCGCAAAAAGCCAATATGAAGCGTTAATTTCAAAATACAAGCTTCAGATTGGCTGTCGCAACAAAATTGCAATCAGCAATGCAATCATGCTTGCGACTAATATAAAACCAGCTTAAGGTTTGTTCTAGATAAGAGAGTAACTTTATAAGAGAATAAAAAGAGAAAGAGAAGAAGTGCTAAAAATAATAATCCGTCGTTTGCAAGGCGGACTATGAAATTCATCAATCATCCATTAAGCAGCCATTTTTAAGTTCGCAGGAATAAGTTCATCATTGGCTGCTAATCACGTGATTGCAATAACTATTCAGAACACTTAACACCAGTCGCGCTTCTCTTATAAATCTAAAACTTTAGCTAAAACCTGCAGCATACACGATGCTATAATAGAAGGAATAAGAAATATAATAGAAAGAATAATAGAAAGAATAAAGAATAACGACGATACCAACTTATCAGAAACCATTTCTTATTCCGGTGTATCCGATTTCTGATAGGTTCAAATCTTTATTCTTTATTCCTAATTCCTTATTCCTTCTATTGTGGCTGCACCTTTTTCCTGCTGGATTGCTAACTGGATTAGAATCTTGTATCAGTGGCCTAGTTTCCATCGAGGATTTAATTCGGATCAGAATGTAAAAACCAATCAATTACAGTCGAGCATTCTCTTCTCATTCGATTGTAACAGGAAAATACTCGATATACTGTAATTATTTGATTCTTACATTCTGATCCGGATTAAATCCTCGATGGAAACTAGGTCACTGATTCTAAACAAGCTGCTGGCTTTACATCGTGCATTGATCATTGATATACTAACTAGTAGTCTGTTTTCTGTTCCTGCACTAGACTGTTCTAGACTGCTCTCTCTCTCTCTCTCTCTCTCTCTCACTTTAAATAAATACCAAACGTATATCTATCTCACTTTAAGTTCCAAAAGTGTATACTAGTTTAGCTGCAAAAAACAGACCTTAGTAACTTTCTATTGAATGATCTATCTCGATGATACATACATGATATGCGTATTTAATTAATCATTTTAATGCATATTGTATCAATTTAGTACATCATTCTTTGAATACATCGCTGAAATTAAAATAATTTAATAAGAACTACTAATTGGTCATCAAAAAAAGTGCACGATGTAAATAAAGTATAAGTCAATGCATCTGAGGTATCCTAGCGATATTTCTGACGCATCCATGACGTATTAACCAATAGACACGCTTTGATTCAATTTCACCAACGAAATTGCAAATCAGCCATGTTGGACTCTTTATTTTATCGTTAGTCAATTGCATTTTGACTTTAAACATTCACCTATATTCATTGAATAATCTATGGAAAGAGCAGTAGCCAAGGATTTTTGTGATAACATTTTATAAACATTTACACTCGGTTAAAATATACAACTTACTCCTATCTCATTTGTGATCTCGCCGAGGATTTCATGCTAGATGAAGTGTCGTTGAACGCGAATACATACGAGACGACACAACGCGTTCGGCCAAGAAATGGCATTAATTAGGAGAGCCTCTCACGCTGGTAGTTGGTACTCGGACAATGGTAAGACACCGAAAAATGTAGTTTACTTTTCACTTATTTTCACTTATCCTCGCATTCTATCTTGTCGACAACTTTATTTCATAGAAAATCTCGACGAATTGGACTTGGAAAAAAATAATATATATATATATATATATA
>NW_012130066.1:14718148-14719690 GCF_000143395.1 Atta cephalotes | reverse complement strand
ATATATATATATATATATATATATATAAAATATAGTATAATATAATATGAATACAGAATTGAAAATTGAATTTGATGATTTATTCTTATGAAAATGCATACATTATATAATGTACTTCTTTTTATCTATCTTATTATTTGCTCAAAGGAGAATAAATAAATTTCTATAATTCATCAAACATCTGTGTGTGTGTGTGTATGTATGTGCATATGTACATGCGTACGTACGTTGTGCATGCGTGTATGCGTACGTGCGTGCATGCATGCGTATGTGCGTGCATGTGTGCGAGCGTGCATATATGTTTATATTTTATAATAAAAATTTTGATTCATATATTATCAAAGTTAAATCTCTGTTTGCCATAGGTTTAGAATTGAGTAAACAGTTGGAAGGTTGGTTAAGCGCTGCTGATTTATCCCATGGACCCGCGAGAGCCATCATTTCTCCGTTAGTAGTGCAATATATTTTCTTCAAGTTTATTAAGCTATATGTACACACACACATACACACATACACATACATACATATACACATATGTGTGTATGTATTAAATGTATATCAATTTATAGTCATGCAGGATACAGCTATTGTGGAGCATGTGCTGGTTTTGCTTACCGACAAATTAGTCCTGTAGTTGTGTAAGTGTGAATTATATTATCTATATTATCTTAACATTTTATAAACAAATGTTTAATCACAATTTACAAAATGTAAAAATACAATTTAAACCTATCTGTATAAATTACATTTATGTTATTTTATAATCATAATATCTTATTGTAATCATTAGAAAGGAATGTCAGTTTATATTGTGATAGTTTAATCAATGTAAATTTTCATATAAAGCCTTTATAATATATAGTTTAGTTTGTAATTTTTCAAATTTCTCAGTCAAATGAACCGTGCAACGTGCTGTTATGCAGCCGTAGGATATTTATTCTAGGGCCTTCTCATCATGTGAGATTACCAGGTTGTGCCCTATCTTCGACTTCCATTTACCGAACACCGTTATATGATCTACTTATTGATCAACAAGGTGCTTATATGTACATTTCATTATTATCCCTGCATTAACATATTTATATTTTGCTTTTTTTTTAAATGCTAAATTTGTAACAAATAGTGAAAAATACATTTTAAGTAAGGAAAAATGCTTCTTGTATATAGCATATAAAGTACAATCCTTGAATTTTTTTACAAAATGGATATATTTTTAACAGTGAGAAGAGAACTTGAAGAAACTGGTCATTTTGAATGCATGGATTTGAACACAGATGAAGAAGAGCATAGCATTGAGATGCAGTTGCCGTTTATTGCTAAAGTTATGGAAGGGTATGTTTATAGATATATAAATTAATTTCCATCTAAAATATATCAGAAACACGCAAAAATTTTATTTCTTGATAAAAAATTGTAAGCTAGGGATATGTACAATTTCTCTCTGTTTATTATTATATATAATAATAAGAATAATTCATCTTATTTATATGGACTCATGTATGTCTCATATATATATATATATATATATATATATATATATAT
>NW_012130066.1:14682384-14715964 GCF_000143395.1 Atta cephalotes | reverse complement strand
TATATATATATATATATATATATATATATATGTGTGTGTGTGTGTGTGTGTGTGTGTGTGTGTGTGTGTGTGTGTGTGTGTGTGTGTGTGTGTGTATATATATATGTATTTATAGATTCAAGGACTCATTTACTATAATCCCAATTTTGGTGGGATCTTTGAGTCCGGAAAGAGAGGCGCTTTACGGGAGATTGTTAGCGCCCTACATGGCTGATCCGCAAACATTGTTCGTCATTTCTTCAGATTTCTGTCACTGGGGACAACGTTTTCGCTATACTTACTATGATAGATCATGTGGACCTATACATAGATCTATTCAAAATCTCGATAAAATGGTATGGTGTTTAATTTCTTTTCTTTGAGCAAGAATGACGATTAATTTCGTAATTTAAATATATTGTCTACAATATTATATATATTCGTTAAATTAGGGTATGGACATTATAGAGACTTTGAATCCTCTAATGTTCACCGAATATCTTAAGAAATATGGCAATACTATATGTGGCCGACATCCAATTGGCGTTTTGTTGCAGGTAATAAAGCAAGAAAATTAAATAGATAAAGTCCTGCGCACAATGGAGGAAATATTAGGAATAGGAATAAATATTGAGATTTCAGCTTCAGATTTCAACTTATCAGAAATCGTGTATTCTAGTGTAATTAGTATCTGATAGGTTAAAATCTTAATATTTATTCCTCTCTCTAATATTTCTTCTTTGTGCTCAGGTCCTAAATGAGTTAGATTCCAATTATTTTAATCAATGTTGTATTTTATGTCTTCATATAGGCAATTCACAGTCTTAAAGGAAATACAAATGGTCAAAGAATGAATCTGAAATTTTTGAAATATGCTCAAAGTAGTCAATGTAACAATATGAATGACAGTTCTGTCAGTTATGCTAGTGCTTCCTTAGTTCTTGAGTGATAAAACTATACATAATATCAAATACGGTCATTGGTCAGTTTGCTGATTATAGACATTTTCTTAAAGTGGAATGATGTTTAACAGAAAGATGACAGTAAAAACTTCTATAAATTATTATAAACGAGACTAAGTTGAACGTTGAGATTTTATAATGCAAGAGGAGATACTGAATTTAACTGCTGTAACTTCTAATATTTGTATAATATGACTATTATGCGATGGGTGTTGGGACAAATGTTAATTCTTGCGCTATGTGTTAACAAATAGAAATGTACTATTATCGAAACTTTTTTGCATAATGCGTTTCGGTTTATTACTTACAAGAGATATTCAGTACTTCCAGATTTCAATATGGGAAGGAGCTTAAATATTTCTTTGCTTTGATTTTCGATAAAACTATTTTAGAATTAACAGCAAAGTGTGTTTCTTGCATGTGCACTTTTGAGTAAGCAGGTTTCAAACTATTGGCAAAGAAGAGAATATTGTTTATTGGCACTTACAAATTGGATTCTTTTTATATATATAATTAGAGAGATGTATTAAAATTGTTAATTTGTACCTAAATTTATATTTTAAATATACTATTTATGTTAGAAGTAATATAATTTTTACGGTGCTTGAATTGTGTTACGTTTAGGCTATGCTGAATTAGCAAAATTTTAAAATTGTTTCTAAATTGGCATAGATTAATTTAAACTAGATTATAAAGTTCTATATCTCTCTGTTATAAAAATAACGTTTGCTATTTTTGACATTTAAACTACACACACACACACACACACACACACACGCGCGCGCGCGCGCGCGCATGTACCATTTTAAATAATGAAGATAAATGATTCAAGATTTTTCGAAAATTATGATAGATACGGAAAAATGTTCTAAACAAAAACAGTTATATTCAGAAGGAGACATAAGAAGGTATTAATTTGATTTTATATGGCGTTAAAACTAGATCAAGGTCACATCAGGGATTTTTCTTTATGGAACATTCTATTTTTGATGGCAGAATCTAATAGCTAATGTTAAGAGCTTTTCAAAACATTGTAATAAAGTTATCTTTCATTACGTACTTTTCGAGTTACAAGGCTTGAAAGTTCAGTACCGCCAGCATTAGCATTACACAAGGTGTCCACAGCTAAAAACCTCTTAAATGTTGTTCGGAATCATGGATAACATTTGTCAAAATCAATCATTTGTCAAGGCTATTAGAAATTATTCCTCTTATTTTCATGTTTGCACTAAAAATTCATTTTTACATAAAAATGAAAATAAGAGATGCAATCTCTGTTGGCTTTGAAAAAATGATATCTAGGACATGATCCTGAACAGCATTCAAGAAGTTTTAGCCGTCAGTTGGACATCTTAATACCGGCAGTACTGTATTTTCAAACATCATAACTCAAAAAAATACTTAATGTATTTTATACTATAAGAAAAAATATTTTCTTATAGCATTCTGAAAAGCTCTCGACACCAGCTATTAGATTCTGCAATGAAAAATAGGATATTTCATTTAAAAAAATCGATTTGACCTTGATGACGTTATTCAAGGTCAAATCAATGGTACCTTTCCCCCTTCGAACCATATAACTTTTGTTTAAAACATTTTTCCGTATCTACCATATAATCACAGTTAAAATGCATTATTAAAAATGGGACATTCTATGTACGTGCGTGCGCACGTGCACATAAAGGAGGGAGAGGGATAGAGAAAGAGAGAGAGAGAAAAAGCGAACGAGCGAGCTCAATTAAATATAATTTAATACATCAACACATAAACAAAGTTTATTTGAATCGCCATTTACTCTGTGATTAAATTATATATGATTAAATTATATGTGATTAAATAGCTTGGATTTATAAACATTTTGTAAAGTCTCTTCTGTGCCTTTAGTATGAATCTGTGTTATAATTGATACATCAGTATGAGAATTTTGGACTTAAGAATTTAAAATACATACATGCGCGCGCTCACACAAATTTTTCCTTTTTTTCTTTTCATACAAAGCAATGGAACGATCTCATATCCTTCCTATTATATAATCTATTATTACCTAAGCATAGAGAGAGAACAGAAGAGAAATAAGCCGAATAAATTAAATATTATATTACTGTGACACGATGTAAATTTAAAAAAGGATCAGTATATATATATCTAAATGCATTCAATAATATTTTATTCCTAAGACTTTTTTTATGTATATTACAACATCTCTATCAAACAATATATTCACGAAAGCATAAGTGATTCTACGATATAAAATCCAATCTCGCCAAAAATATTAATTAAAATGATATACAATAATCGATTCATTTGGCAATAAAAGAACTGGTTTGCAACAAAAGTATTGTACGAAATCGTACAACTGATCCTACACGTGTTGCTTTTTCTATCTTTATATATCGAGGTAATAAGGTTTATATTTGTATGAAAAAAAAACCAATATAATCTATACATATATATTTCATAGACGTGTAATAAAATTACGTGAAGAAAAATATACAAGTTTCTGTACACAATTTATGATAAATATCCTATAATCATATCCATATACATCTATAGCAAATCTCGTCTTTCGCACTCATCTCAACACATTAACAAGCTTATAAATTTTCATTTTCTTTATTTTTGTAATCCTTATATTAACAGTATAGAAAGATTTTTGCGATAATTATATTAATATATCACCTATTGTTTTCAGTCTTAGGTGTTTGGTTATTTAAATATTTAGCCTGTTACATCTAAACAAATACTGTACTGTTGGTCCAATCCCATATAGCAATCAGAAATCAAGTAGAATACTAACTTTGTTGTTCCTAAAATAAATGTTGAAATTTATACTTCAAGAAACTCGTAGAGATATACTCGTATGAGAAAAGCTGTTATAGACAAATTAATGAGTTATTTACCCAAGCTATTAGGTGCAGTAAATTGTAATTGATGATATTTCTGCTGATTGTTTATACCAGACACCCTCTTTAGAGCCCATAATTCTTTATTCTGAATGTCTCCTAATATCAAAAACCAACTTTCATCCTTTCCTTTCAAAAACATTGGACAGTGTGCTTTCAAAACTTTAGAATTATTCATTCTTTTCAATCCAATAGTTAATGTATACTCCTCATTCCGTCGAACTGCTATGAAATCATCGTTATTAGACTTCAGCATTATCTTCCTATTTTCAACGTTGATATCCCAAGAATTCTCCAACATTAAATCAACGGATATTATCGGCATATCTCTGATTACTTGATGTATCTAGAAAATAGATGTTTCGACTTTTAAAAATAATATTTTTATAACATGTAAATATTAGACAGATATCTTTCCAATTTTATTACCTCACGTATTTGATCTATTCGATATTCTCCTTCACGTAAAACTTTTGCAAGTTTGTTATAATTGTCGTATGTTATGGAGCATAATATTGGAAGAGCCATCGACAATGATGAAAACAAGCATAAATCTTCCGTCCTTATATGCGGTAACGTCATTATTGCAGATTCATCTATCCATCGTGCTTGCACAATCATTTGAAACAGTTGCGTTATCCTTAATGTGCTTGTTAACCATCCACGTTCTGCGACTGTGTCGATCATTGCCTGAAAATTTTTTTCTATTAGTGTAGTCAGTAATTAAATCTAAATGTACATACGTATAAAAGGCGTTACTATGCCATATATCTTAGTTAATCTTATATCTTAGTCTATATATCTTAGTTAATTAAATTTATATTCATACCTGTACTATTCTGATTGCTTGATCGAGCACTGATTTCAGATCAGTGATATAATCGGTGCAAGGTAGTTGTAGTCTTGAGAAATGAGCTTGCAGCAAGAAAAATGCTTTTGTATGTGGAGAATCGTACTGATTTGAGGAATAACGGCACAGCTTTGCTAGTTCCCTGTTAAATAACATTTGCATTTGTAAAAAAGAAAAGTAAGCAAAAGAAGCGCGACTTACTTATCTCTTCCAAGACTTACTCATTCAATAATTCCTCGTTATGTCGTACAGGTAATTCGTTGTATTCATATGAGTTGCAGAGTATACGTAAATACTGATCTAACGTCAAGTTCTCCTCTAGCAATTGCATAAACATCAGCATTGTATTATGCGACAAATAATAGAATGACGCTATCTTACCCATCGGTAATGAAAGTAAAATTTGTTCATCCTAGATAAAAACATATCAGGAAATTTATCTATTGTAAATTATTATTATGCTACTCCAATAGATTTTATCATTGTAACCGATACCTCATCATAATCGATACAATGTGAATCCATTAACGATTTTACGGTGGTTTCTACCAATCTCGAAAGATATTCATTGATATAATAAGGCTCCAAGATATCCAGATCATAATATTTCGGATTTTTCATCAATCTTCGAAAATAATATGTCCACGTTAAATAATCGAGAAACTCTTGTTTGTTCTTGATGGTACCAGCGACAATTTCAGCATTAATGTGATCAGGTAACACTCCCATCAGACTCGATTCCACGGGAAACGGTTCGTATAAAAATTTCTTGTAAAAATTTTTCTTTAAGTCATGCACAAGAACGACCGCCACACCAGAATCATCAAATTGCGGTCTGCCAGCGCGACCCATCATTTGGAGAACGTCCGTTATCGGCATATCTACGTAACGCTTTAGTTTGCCATCATAATATTCCGTGCCCTTTATCACCACCAGATGAGCAGGGAAATTAACACCCCAGGCCAAAGTGGCTGTCGTGATTAGTACCTAAATTAACAATAGCTCAATGCAATTACATTCAAACAGTGTATGGAATAGTCATTTTTATAATTTTTTTCTTGTATAATTATACAACTATGCAAGAAAGTGTATAGAAAGTATAAATATATGTATAAAAAAAAAATTGATAAATTTTATTTCATAAAAATAAATCTTTGTTATTTGCATACTATATTATGCATTGATAATACGGATTGAATTTGAAATACAATTAAAGCTGTTGAAGGCTGTATGTATACCTGTATTTTATTATTGACAAATAATTCCTCCACGGTTCTCCTGTCTCTGTCTTGAAGACCGGCATGGTGAAGGCCAATTCCAAAGGCGAGTGTGAGTTTTAGATTTGAGTCATTTATATTTTCCAGAATGTCGTTCATTTGTTCTTCCGGCATATGTAACCATTGCTTGGGATTATCCTCCGCCGCGAGATAGGCAATCAGATCGAGAGCGGACAGGCGAGTTTGCCTGCGAGAGGAGACAAATACGAGAGAAGGACTAGTGGGCGCGTGTTGCCTGATCGCCTGAAAGGTTGGTCTGTTCATGGTCGCCATCCGGGGACAATAGTGTTTACCAGGAAATCCGCTGATGTGAACCTCCAGTGGCACTGGTCTCACGGACGGCCGGAAATTATAGAGACCCATCTCTTTGATACCGAGCCAATTGGCTAAATCTATCGCGTTGGCCAGCGCAGTCGAGAGCCCGATGATTCTGACCTTGTTGTGCGTGTGCGAGGATATGAAATTGGTACGGGAGATGATTACCTCGAGCACCGGACCGCGATCCTCGCCCAACAAATGAATCTCGTCGATCACTATAAGTGCCACTTTCTTCACGTAGCTTCGTGTTTGCCAACTTCGACTGATACCATCCCACTTCTCAGGCGTCGTAACGATCACACTCGCGCCGGCTATCACTTTTATGTCGGGTGACACGTCTCCGGTCAGCTCTACCACCCTTTTACCTAGTCGTTCCTCCAGTCGTTCCTTCCAGTCGTTTATGCGTTCCCTGACCAGAGCTTTCAGGGGCGCTATGTAAACGACCTTCTGATCGGGATTCTGTTTGAAAACGCGAAACATAGCAATCTCCGCTGCAATTGTTTTCCCCGAGCCAGTCGGAGCACCGAGAAGAACATTGTTATCCGTGTGATATAGACAATGAAAGATTTGCGTCTGTATTGGATTAAAATGGGAAAAATTATATAAGCTCTCAAAGTTTGTATTTTTGAGAACAGTTATCGGTAACGGTTGCAATTCTAACAGATCTGTGTGCGGGGGATGAGTCTCTGGCAGAATGAGATCATGAAAAGTCAAGGAAAACGTAGCTTCGCAACCGAGCCAATGATCGCTTGTGATTTTGACGAGATATAGCGTCGGTAATGATTCGGACAATGGTATAGTCATGACGAGTTCTTGCTCGAGGTTCTGACAGACCATCTTCTTCGTTAGTATAAAATACTCATGATGATAAATAAAATTATTATCCGGGTCCTCAATCCATATCCAGAAAGCTTGCGAATTCTTTCCATGAACCTTGTCATTCCAGCGAAACCGTGACGTTAATTTAAGCCGTATCCTTAGGATGGTGCGCGTAATGGGCTGTAAGCTGTATTCTACGTCCAGTGCGGGCAATTCGTCACAGCACTTTTTCACCATTATCGCCGCGTGTTGATTCCGTAAAATATTTCCAATTCCCTTCACGTCCATCTCTTGCAACCGATAGATCTCCAAGTTGCGTGACTCGATCTTGTCGATCACTTCCATGGAGAGGCAGTCGAATTGGCGCAATGGCGTAAACATGTCCCATTGTTGCGCCTCGAACATCTTTGCCATCTGCAACAATCGTCCGGCCATTATTGCGTTATTACGTCTGAGCATAATCTCGAAGAGCGCTCTGGCTATTCGCAAAGCATTCTGCGTGACATAAGCCTGATCGGATATCAACGAGGCTGTGTTCACTCGGCCCCTGGACAGATACGTTTGCAGCAATATATTGACTTTGCCATGGACATTCTCCACACCGCCCTGTGGTATGAGCTCGCATTCTTCTATCAACTCATCTAACTCATCCATCTCGTCGTCTCGTACCTTGAGCTGTTCAAATTCCTGAGCGTGTGATATCATCGCAAGAATCTCTGTCTCGGTCATGAGATCCTTCTGGAGTTCGTTGAAGATCTCGACCGTGTCATACTTGAGATAATAATGGCTCGCAATACGTCCCAAATCAGTCGCATTGAGATCACCGGTGCGTGCATCATATCTGATCATCTGCGCTTTATCCAATGCCTTCGCGGCGACGTCGATGAGCTCCTTCCGCTTCTTTTCGAGATTCACGTCATTCATGAGGTTCTGATAGACCATGCCATACGCTTGAAAGTTCAATTTCATTCGTACAAAGAGATAGGTGTAGCTTAACCATTCGACCGCTTCTGTTACGTTCGATATCGTGCCTAATGCTATTTCAGCATTCAAATTGTCGGCTAAGTATGTGATGAAACTACTCTCGATCGGTATTTGATTCGTCAACAGTGAGAGATAGTGAGATAGCTTGCTATGCGAGGTAATGATGACCGCGTGTCCCGACTTATCGAATTGCGGCCTGCCAGCGCGACCGAAGATCTGCAATACATCCAGGATACCCAGGTCCACGTACGAGCCATGCTTGGAATCGTAAATCTCGGTTCCACGTATGATAACCGCATGCGCAGGTAGATTTACGCCCCAAGCTAGCGTGGCAGTGCACACCAGCACTTTAATCAGACCGTCAGAAAAGTATTTCTCAACGAGATTCCTATCAGAGCGCAGTAAGCCAGCGTGATGTACCGACAGTCCACTGTTGAACAGCTCACCAAGATACTTGTTGCGCGACTTTGGAAAGGCCTTGTTTATATACCTTGCCTGTCCGTCAGATAGAAAGTACTTGTACGTATCGTTTTTTAACGCCAGCTCCTTCAGGACGTTTGCCATTCTAACGGTGGCGTTTCGCGCATGCACGAATATCATGACCTGATGGCCCTGTCGCACCATCTCCACAACGTTTCTGTAACACATCAAGTCCATGTCGCTCATCTGTTGCATCGGCTTAATAGCCTTTACGCCAATGAAAGTTTGGCTGAGGGGCACTGGTCGGAAACGATGATCAAAGTAGAATAATCCCTTATGTGGATTGACGCGCAAAAATCGCGCGACATCCACGTAATTTGGAAGCGTCGCAGACAGCCCGACTATCCTAATCATGCTCTGCGATGACTCCACCTGACGCAGAGTTCTTGCAACCAGCGCTTCTACAACAGGTCCCCTATCACCATGCAGCAAATGCACCTCGTCGATAATGAGCAATCTCACGATACTAGTGAGAGAAATATCGCCCGTACCTTTCCTCGTGACGACGTCCCATTTTTCCGGCGTAGTCACTATCATCTGGGTCTGTTGAATCTCTTGTTTCGTCAATTGTATATCACCAGTCAGCTCGCGAACGCACACACCTAGAGGATAGAGTTTTTTGCTAAAGTTTGCGGTCATTTCCGCCGCTAGAGCCTTCATTGGCGCGACATAGATTATCTTAAATTGATTCTTTTGTAATTGTCCGTCTTGAATGTTCTGTTTCAATTGATGCATCACAGTCAGCATGGCTACGTTTGTCTTTCCCGCTCCAGTTGGAGCGCAAATCAGTAGATTCTCATTAGTGTTGTACGCCGCGTCGAAAACTATACTTTGAATCTTATTTAATGACGTTACGCCACTAAAGGCTATTTGACCAATCTCATCTAGGGAAGATATCGACATGGGATTCACCTTAACGTTAATAGGTTCTTCTTTCAATATCGGTATATGTACTCGTTCACAGAGTTCATTATCCTCCCTTATAATATCTTCGGTTAACAATAATTTTTGTCCTGATATAATGCTCGCTTGCTTGGCATTCGCTTTAGAATCGAATACAAATGGGAAACCTTCTTGCATGCCTCTCTCTAAAGTGTTAATTTTAGGAAATAGCGGAGTACATGTGGCTTTCAATGCCTCTTGTCTCTTAATTTGCAGTTCATTCTCTTTCCTTCCAAATTCTCTTTCCTCGGCTTCTGACTTGGCATCTCGTTTGTTCGCCATTCTGTTGAATCTCTTTTCCTCTTTACGTACTTGTTTATACAACTGCTTTTCCTTTTCGGATTCTATAGTCACTTGACCACTTATTATTGGGCCTCGCACATTTGTTTGCGGTCTCTTGGACACTTTTGAACAGAAAAATGTCGATACGATGCTCTTTTGATGTTCAATAATATATTCAATAAATTCCAAGTGTTCACAACCTAACAAATCGAATAATTCCGCTTGTATATTCTGAGAGATCTTTAATGTTTCTATTATTTTTGTTGCAAAATCTTGATATGACATGTCTATACTGTAGTTTTTGTGACAACTTTTTAATCCGTTTGTAAATATTGTTTTATCAAACTATAAAAACAGAGAAAATGATAAAAAAGGACTAAAAAATTAATTTTTTGTTCAAATATTAAACAGATACTCACAGATTTCTTCTGTGTTGAAGGTTTCGTTTCGTGTATCATCATTGTAAATTTATCAGTATTTGTCTTCTCTGTAGACATATTGTGAAGTTTAACAGTATCGGGCCATACGACTCTAGCTGGATTGTAGGGAATATCTGTTCCAAAAATCTGTGAATCTGCAGTGTTTGATTCTGATAACAATTCCATAACTTCTTCATGACATTCTAGCTGAATTCTACTGACCACCTACGTAGAATAATAAAAAATAGTCAAAGGCATACATTGTGTACTATATTAAAATTGTACATCATATCATACCAGCATCATAGCTTGTGCACAGTGAAACGTTATATGCCCTGATTTTTCGCCAAGTAGTTTATATTTTTCTCTCAATGAGCTTTTATCTTCAATTAATAAACGTAATGCATAAACCGTGAATTCATTAATAACATTTGAGGAATGATTTGCTGGAAATAGAAAATTTTAATTTTCGAATCAAATTATAAATTGTTTTTAGTACAAATAGTAGAAATTTTTATTAAAGAAATATGTTATCTAATAGAATAATAAAGTATTGAGTCATTCATTTATCAAATTCAATTGCTATTTATTACATACCTAGAACTTGTTGCACAATGTTTTTCAATGCTAGCAGATGTGCCGCAAGATTTTTAGATGCATTTTTGTATACATCATGCCACTCAAGAGTGCTAAAATATGTAAATATATGATGTTATATCAAGATGTACATGTATAAATAAATAGATGTATATATACACATTGCAAGAGAATATCTAATTATTTCTAACAAATATACAAAAATCATAAGATAAACTTACAAGATATAAATATATAAATATATAAAAAATTACATATTCTTTTCAACTTAATATATCCATCTACCTTTTTAATCTTTTCGTTCGTTCCTGTCTTTTCTTCAGTAAGTTGTTCGGTTCGTGATCTAATGTTTCTCCTCTGTGCTCTAGAGAAGTGAATATCCGCAAAGATCTAGTGATACGTGGTAATTTTGGCATCGTGTAATCACCTGTTAATCAAATCTAACATTAAAATAAAATATTACACACTATATACTTTTCAAACTATGTGTAACATAAATACATTTTTTATTTTGACAACTTGAACTTGCAAATTATTACTTATAATGTAAAAAAATTAAATTGTAAAACGATAAAAAAGGAATATTTAATACTAGAAAATATAACTTTTTAGAAAATATAACTTTTTGTATTATTTGTTTATACAACACTTTTGAAACCGGTACATGCCAGAATACAAATAATATAACATTGAAAGAATTGTAAGTTACCAAAATTATCAAAATTATCGAATAGAACCTGAGATAATTATGATTATAAATTTAATTGGAGAGCATAAAATTTTGTCTATTGTCTCAGTGATATAATGTACTTTTGTTAGCATAAAGATGAAAATTTACAAAATTGTTTCGTTTGTGTATATAAGCACGCAAGATACATAAAAGAAGTTCAAGAAAAAAGCAATTACATAATATAACGTAATATCCGAAAAGGAACAAAGTAAAATATAAATATTATATATTACTCGTTCGTTTTTTATTTATAATTTTATTTATAAAATTTAATTATAATTTTATTTATAAATCTTAATTAAACAAGCATTACAAAAAATTATATTTCAAACAAATGGAACAAACGGTAAAGATAGAACGATCCATCATTTGCAACCAATCTGGCAAATATTTATTAATTTCGTTTCGCAACACGACATTCGATCCATTTACATACCAAAAAGTACTTGATAAGAAGATGCTGATAACAATTGCGTTGAAAAAGAACAATCATCAACTATCGAAACAAGGGAAAAAACAAAAGAAGTTGTTCTCGCTTCACCACGTGATTCTTCAAACATTCATGTGATCTGTTTTTTGTTTCTGCACTAGACTGCACTAGACTTTTTTGCTCTCGACAAATGTCACACTCTACTATCTCACTTTAATTTTTTCAAAAATGTATGTTGTACATACACTAGTTCAGCCATAAAAAACAGACCTATGATGTCGTGACAACACCTTTCTCACAGTGTCATGAGTTTACTGATTGTTGCGATCACGCATTTCGGCGATTCGAATCTGTCATGTTTGTTTTCTTACGTATAAGGAGTGCATAAGTTCCATTTCACGCATGAATTGCATGGAATGTAGCGCATCCTAGCGCATTAGCTCGATTCTTTTTTTCCATGCGCATGCAGCCATGGTGGAAGGGATAACACAAGGGGTGTGTACAGTTTGCAAGCGTCTAAGGCCCGATTGTGCCATCTTTTGATAAATTTTACCTGTTGGGTAAGTAGCAAAATTACCCAATTACAAGCGCGCTAACTTACCAAAGGGTGAAACAACCAGTTTTAAATCTCCGCCGTCTTTGTTTATGAATGCCGCATGAGGGGAAAAGGCTGCCAACTATGAAATGTTAAACATGGAGCGATATTCATAGTCCGTTTTTATTTTAAAACTGTCTTAAATAATGTCTTAGAGTCACAGTCAATGCGATGCTACAAATGCTAGTGAGACTTTGACCTCAGCCTTAAGATGCTAATCAGTCCTCGGATTGACTTATGACATCTTAATATCAATTATGAAACTTTGTTCTTAAGATGAAAAGTGAAAAATTTCTCTACTAACTTCAATGATTAAAGTTTTCATCTTTCACTTTCTATCCTAGGGATAAAATTTCATGATTGATTCTCTTAAGATTGTACTTAAGATAGTCTTACACCTGTATTTATAAGCCTTCCTTATTAAGGATGGAGGAAGCCTCCATGAATTCCTCGATTCCTTAGGTCTCCTTGTTTCATAAATGGATTTTCCTTTCAAGTTTGTCTCCCCAAAGGAAGGAATATTTTAGGAATTTTTTAGGAATTTTTTTAGGGATTTTAGTAATCTATTGAGGGTAGCATGTCATAATAGTATTGTATATGGCTGTGGTCAAAGTCTCACTACAAATACTTTGAAGCGTTTGGTTGATTTACAATTAGAAAAAAGAAAGAATTTTACAAATTGACCAATCAAAAATTGCTTTAAAGCATTTATAGCATCGCGTTGATTGTACTCTATGCATACCTAATATCGTGAATTGTGAATAATAAAGATTATAAAGGCATTATTGATTAAATAATATCAGATGATTAAGCATTTTGTAAAAATAAAACTAATAGCGAATTTGATTGGACGCACTCATTGCGCACTGATGCACATTAAAACTATCGTCCACACACAAAATAATGTAAATATATGTTTATAAATAAACACAGAAATCGATTAAATTTTAAAATACTCAATACATTTTATTGTACTATTAGATAAATATATATTTTATAATTCGAAATATTTGCATTTTATTTTTATACTCAAATTAGTGTACAATAGCTTTAATATGCATCAGTGCTTCCAATCGAATTCACTATAACGCTTATTATAAAAGGAGAAAAAAAGGAGAAAATGTTTTTAGAGGAGTTTATTTCCGAAAAAAAGCTATCAAAAATAATTATTGATGTGTCAGATTTAAATTAAAAGTTATTGAAAATAAAAAGACTGGTGCAACAAATTAAATTTGAAGATTTGCTTAGTTATGAAGGCTACATCTCCTTTTCAAGGACACTTGAATCTCTCTAGAGAAAAAGAAGTTAAAGCTCCTTGTTTGGAAGATCAAGGAAGGTTTATGAAACATGATATGAGGAACAAGAAATCCTCATTCCTCAAGGAAGATATGAATGTATCGAATATGAATACGAGTTAGGCTCAGTTGCACCAACGTTATTTTGATTTTAAGCGAGGCTTAAAACTTTCTGTCTCTGTCTCTTTGGCTTTAAAACAAGGCAGATAGAGTTTTAAGTCTCACTTAAAGTTAAAGTGACATTGGTGCCTTAAAGGCAAGAATCGATTAAGAATACACTTTATATTTCTCTTTGTATAGAAAGAGAAATATAAAGTATGTTTTTTTTCTATGGAAAGAGAAATATAAAGTATATTAAACAAGGAAAGATTCAGTATCAATTTCACAACGCGAAACAGGCCGGTATTCATAGTCGATTTTTGAACTTAAGATTTTCTTAAGTACAATTTTAAGATGTCATAAGTAAATCCGAGGACTGTATTAGCATCTTAAAACATTATTTAAAATAAAAACGGACTATGAATATCGCCCTTTGTTAAGCGTTTCACAGTTGACAACCTTTTCTCTTCACGCGACATTCATAAAGAGACGGCGGCGATTTAAAAAGAAATGCTTGTAAACTGAATACACCATGTGTTATTCCTTATCCACTATGCAGCGCAAAGAGAAACGAAGCGGATCCTATGCAGTAGAATTAAGGTTTGTCGCGTCAATGGCGAATCAATATGGTGACTAGATGTTCGCGTTAAAGCATACTCCATGGATCAATTAAGAGTACGCTCCATTTGCTTCATCTCAGAAGGTGGTATTGAGGTATGCATGCATGCATAATGGTTGAAAACATTCTGTAAAAAGTTGAAAAAAGTATTTCAGATTCATTTTGTATAAAAATGCATTTAATAAATGCGTTTTTAATATAAATATAAAAATAAATATAACAATATATAGTATAATATTAAAATAAAATAATAAAATAAAATTAATGAAATTAGAAAAATTAAAAAAATAAAATAAAATAATATTAATACAATAAAATATAATATAATATAATATAAAAATATAATATAACTTTTATATAGAAAAGTAGGCCCATGTAAATAAATTAAAATATCAAGGTTTTTTTAAAAAAAACGAACAAAGTGTAGTGTAATTAATACATTACACTTGGGAATACAAATTAGTTCGGTCCGTTTTCCTAAAAATAGCTCCAACTGTTGTGAATGGTTCATAGTGACAGCTGATTTTGGCGATTTCAGAGAGATTAAACATCTGCTAATAATATTCAGTTTATATCTTTGAGTTTCATATAAACCTTGATTTTTACTGTGTTTGAAATATCGAATTTTGTGTTAACCAAGCAGCATTTGCGGGAGGTTTTGATTTTCTGCTTTAATTGGAAGAAAAATGCGGCTGAAGCCCATCGAATGTTTGTCGAAGTTTATGGTGACACTGTTCCAACTGAAAAATCATGTAGGGAATGGTTTCGACATTTCAAGAATGGAAATTTCAATGTTGAAGACAAGCCTCGCTTTGGACAGCCAAAAAAATTTGAAGACAAAGAATTAGAAGCATTACTCGAAGAAGATCAGAGTCAAACACAAGAGGAGCTTGCAGAATCATTGGGGGTAACTCAACAAGCCATTTCTGTACGATTGAGAGCCATGGGAATGATTCAAAAACAAGAAAATTGGGTGCTTTATGAACTGAAACCGAGAGACGTTGAAAGACGATTTTTCACTTGCGAACAGCTGATCCAAAGACAACAGAGAAAAGGTTTTTTTGCATCGGATTGTGACTGGAGATGAGAAGTGGATATTCTACAACAACCCCAAGAAGAAAAAATACTATGCTAAACCCGGTCAATCGTTGCCATCGACCTCAACATCAACACCACGGCTGAACATTCATGGTTCGAAGATCATGCTCTGTATCTAGTGGGACCAAAAGGATCTTGTTTACTATGAGCTGCGATTTCATTATGGACGATCGGTATCAGCTACAATTGATTCGTTTGAATCGTGCATTGAGAGAAAAATGGTCAGAATACGAGCAAAGACATGATAAAGTTATTCTTCTTCAAGACAACGCTCGGTCTCATGTCGCTAAAGTCGTAAAAAAATATTTGTAAACGCTCAAATGGGATGTTTTACCGCACCCGCTGTATTCTTCGGACATTGCTCCTTCTGATTACTAATTGATCTTCTTCGAGTAATGCCTCTAATTCTTTGTCTTCGAATTTTTTTAGCTGTTCAGAGCGAGGTTTGTTTTCAACGCTGAAATCTCCATCCTTGAAACGTCGAAACCATTCCCTACATGATTTATCAGTTGGAGCAGTGTCACCATAAACTTCGACAAGCATTCGATGGGCTTCAGCCGCACTTTTCTTCCAATTAAAGCAGAAAATCAAAACCTCCCGCAAATGCTATTTGGTTAACACAAAATTCGACATTTCAAATACAGTAAAAATCAAAGTTTTTGTATGAAACTCAAAACGAAACTGAATATTATTGAAATTGAATAAACTGAACATTATTAGCAGATGTTTAACCTCTCTGAAACCACCAAAATCAGCTGTCACTATGAACCATTCACAACAGCTGGAGCTATCTTTAGGGAAACGGACCGAATTAATTTGTATTCCCAATAGGAGAAATGTTCTTATTCTGGCTAAAAATGATCCACTTGGATTTTGTGGGAGAGATATTCAGATCTCTGCTTCTTAGATATGCGTAAATATTATTAAGCGAGTGTTGAACAAATTTGATAGCGTTATTGACATTCCATTGCGTAGAGTAGAGGACAGCATCATTGGCACATTGTAGTAAATTAGCATTAGTGTGTATCTGAGAGGACATGTCCTTAAGGTAGATATTAAATAGAAGGGGGAGTAGAACCCTGTGGAGTGTCTTTAAATGAATTAAAGAGGTCTACCAACGTACTGTTGATCACAAAGCTTAAATCGTCGTCTGCCAATGAAATTCTCGATAAATTTTCTGATGTAAGCTGGAATATCTATATCAAGAAGATCATTAACAAGTATGTGGATCAATATTGTCGAAGGCGCTCACAATGTCAATGAAAATTGCCACAGTGGAAGAATGGTTCAAAAACCAGATCTAACGTTGGTAAGTGTGTTATCCGCGCAAGATCTAAATGATCTAAATCCTAACTGAGTTTGTGGGAGAATGGAGCGAGATTCGATATACCACAAATCTAAGTATATTAAACGTCCCATAAGTTTGGTAAAACAAGAGATTAGTGAGATAGGTCTAACTGATGAGATATCAGGTTTAAGAATGAGGACAAGGGAGTCAGGAAAGACAACCGAGAGCAAAGATATCATTGAAAATTCCCAGGAGAGAGTCTATTCAGAGGATAGATTGAGAATGATGGAGTAATCAATTTAGTCAAGTCCAGGAGAAGAGGACAAAAGATAAGAATAAGGCTCTTATAAGATCGTCAAGGAAAGGCTCATTGAGCTGGGAAAAAATGTCCGGATTCTGGGCGTCCTTCCATGACTTCTATGGACTTTGTAAAATTGTGGAAAGGAGGAGGACATAGTTTAAAGATCGCGTCATAAGAACTTTGCTGAAATTTCAGATCGTTACTAGAGACTTTATGTTTATTACGTTTGAAACTCTTGATGAAAGACCAGATCTGTGCGGATAGGGTGCGGTCACTGAAACCACTCACTAGGTTATGCTAGTTAGTGCGTTTATTGTGAATTAAGGTTTGAGAGCATTCTCTGCGGTTTTGAAAAGGTAAGTTTCCGAAGAAAGATGTTTGAGGATCCTTGAAGACACGTTGATCAACGGCTTGGGAATATACGTTGTTCCATTAGAGGGATCAGGCTAGCTTGAATAAATCTGACTGCTCGGAAGCCTTTTGTTAACAGGGACAAAATTTCTAGCAGATTCGAGAATGAATGAGGAAAATTTATTATAACGGGCTATGGGAGAAGCGTCCATAAACGAAAGGGCGTCTGAAACGTTAGATTTAAAAATAGAGATTATTTAGATCGTGTGATTTTAGAGAAAGTTTGTAGCAAAATTTAAGTGAGTATTGAAGTGAAAAATTGAAATTCCGTAATAACCGGACGATGATCGACTGCCATAAATATCTGTTTCGACTTGCGTTTTACATAAGGAGAAGATGCAATAACAAGATCAATATTAATAGCAGAGTGGGATGAGGAATGAACGAAGGTGGAAGTTTTGTTGAGAATAATTAAGTTGTGATAGCTTTGAAAAGCTTGATACTTAAAATTGATGTGTTGATACATCCTCATTCATGGTGATGAGCATGAGGTCTCCAACAAACAATAAAGAATAACTTAAATTTTTTAAATTGATTAATGAGGTCTGAATAAGAACGAGGGAGTGTTTTGATCTGAGTGTCTGTAGATATTAACAATAATAATGGGATCCTTAGGAGAAAGAAGTTTGATGACAATGAATTCTACAAAAGGATGGGAAAAAGAAGGAAGATTAAAAATAAGATTTTTTTTATTAGGATACAGACGCCTCTATCTCCAGGTTGAGAAATGTCTAATCTAATGGCTATGAAGTCTCGAATGTTAAAGATGTTATCAGATTTGACCAGAGATTTCTGCAAACAATGATGTCAAATTGTGGGAAATGGATTGGAGAGAGGCCAGGTTACATCTAGCTCCCCCTGCAATTTCACTATAATAGTTTGAGATCTTTAAAAAAGTTCCTAAAGTTACTGCGGGGGTGTTTGTTAGAATAAGGAGGAACCGAAGTTATCGGAGAGAGAAAACGTAAGAAAGATTCTGAGAGTGATCTAGATCCGAAAATTGTCTTCTTCGATAGGCATAGAAGGAGAAACGTGATTAGACGAGAAGTTATCAGAGTAATGACGAACATTATGATTAAAATTTGAAGGCATACTGGAATGATGAGGAGAATAGGAGGGGAGGGCTGAGGAGTGACATTCGATATGAGTAAAAGGATAGTACTAATAATTTTAGCTGCGTCGTTCGTTTGCAAAAAATTAATAAGTTCAATTAAGTGAATAATATTATTAAAGAAGAGAGAGGTTCAAAAGTTTGCCGAGGAAGGGGAATTGCTAGAAGAAGGGGAAGTGTTCTGGAGGGAAACTCCATTGCTGAAGAATTGCGAGGGCTTATCATTAGGCTCCCAAAGAGCGTTGTGATGCGCTTCAATATCGAAGCCAGGAGAGCGAAATTGAGCCCCTGCTATTTGAAGTTATTTGAAGAAGAAGATATGTTTGGTAAATTGTGTGGACGGGCGCTTGTTCGAAGAATTACTATGTAGGTCTTTTGGGGGAAATTCATTTGAGAGTTAACAGCATCGGCATAAGATCTGAAAGAATTAAGCGATGCATTATTATGTAACAAGTCATAAGGGTTGTAAGATTCAAAATTAGCGAGGTTACCTACGTGACTTTGTTTTCAAAGCGAAGGGAAATTACTTGAGTTAAGATCGCAATTCGAGTTAGGTGAGTTACAATTTTCCTAACGTCAAAGGAATATTTTCAGTAGTCGCCAGGCCAATAATACGTTCGTGATTAAGAATGAGAGGACATGCTTTAAAGATGGCACTATAGTTACCCTGACAGTTGATGCACTTACACAAGATTCGTTTTTAGCATGTTTTTTGCTGCCACAGTTGAGACATCTAGGTTCGCTTTTGCATATTCTGACTATGACACTTCGTGTCCGACACAATAACAAGAGAAGCAGATTTTAGGCTTAGGAATGTATGGGCGGAGTTTTTGTCTTTTAAAAATGAAGACCTCCTTTGGAAGGAAATCTTTGACCTGCAAATTTGATAAGGTTTTAGAGGGAATATATTCGGATTTACCATTCTGGTTGACTCTGCGATTAAGTCTTTGAATATCGAGAATTTTACAACGAGAAGCTTCGATGTTAGAGCGAATGATTTCGATATCAATTTCAACTAGAACATCTTGAATAACCTCTGTCTTGAGAACTTTGTATGCAAGAATGAAAGCACGAAGATTATGTTGAGCGAAGATAGGGTTTTCCATAATTCTGTTGGCAGCGTTGGCGGATGAAGTAACCTCGAAAATTTTTCCTTTGCCAATCTTCTTAATCTCAGTAATGTCGAGAATGTGTACTTTGGCAATGATGCTACTAATCAAAGGATGGATGAAGCTGTCGCGATTAGTAGAATACACGTAACTACATAAACACTTTTATCTTGAGATCGGTAAAGAATCGGGGCAATCTTAGATTGAGAAGCGTTCATCAAGTTTGTAATATCTGTATTTACAGAACGTTGGCATGATTAAGGTGCCCAGTCAGAAATAGTTCTTCAAAAAGATATTGTTTCGATGGAAAAATTGTCGATTCGAAACTTGCTCAAAATTTCAACATTTTCGAGTGATAAAAAATTACGTATGTAGAGAATGCAATAAGAGTTTGATACATTTTTGGTATAAATTTGTGATACGTAATCTTATATTTTGAATATTTTCAAAGGTCAAATCAAAATTTTTTTCAATTTTATTTCGACAATTGCAATATCGCTCTAATCATAAAAGCATTTTTAAAAATTTTCAGAATTTATAGATAATTTTATAACTTTTTAGAAAATTGTGGAATTTTTTTATATGAATCGGAACATTTTTTACAATTGTCGATAAAGTCTATATCTTTTCTTCTAGTAATTCTTTGTATCTTATTTTATTATTCCTCCTGCTGAATAACATTACTTTTATTTGTACTTTGTAGTTTATTTAATATATTAGGTATACAACTTTGCTTCCGCCGTTTTTTTTCCGAAATTCGAGGCTTTATTGTAAAAAACTGGTTATACATTTATGATTCAAAGTATTGTCCATCACTGGCCACTACTTTCTCCCATCTTTCGGATAGCGTACGAATCCCACGTCGAAAAAACTGGTCATCTTTTGAGGCTATCCACGAATCAATCCAATTTTTTACTTCTTCATAAGACCGGAAGTGCTCGTCAGCCAGGCCGTGTGCCATTGATCGAAACAAGTCAGAGGGAGCAACGTCTGGAGAATACGGCGGGTAGGACTTCCCATTTCAACGTTTCCAAGTATGTCTTGACCACTTTCGCAACATGGGGTCGAGCATTGTCACTACTGCAAAATCACTTTATCGTGTCTCTCGTATTGCGGCCGTTTGTCTTTCAATGCTCGGCTCAAACGCATCAATTGCATTCGATACCGATCGCCTGTGATTGTTTCAGTCGGTTTTAACAGTTCATAATACACTACGCCGAGCTAGTCCCACCAAGTACAGAGCATGACCTTGGACGTCAAAATCACCGTTCTTGAAGCGTTGAAACCACTCACGACACGTTCTTTCACTAATAGCGGCCTCACCATAAGTATTTGAGAGCATTCGATGAGCCTCAGCCGCAGATTTCTTCATATTGAAACAAAAAATTAAAACCTCCCGCAAATGACGAGAATTTGGCTCGTAAACTGACATTTTCAATCGAGAATAATCTTATGATGCAGACACAAATCGACTAATATTTCTATGGGGTTATGTTGACAGATGCCCAAGTTTATTGTATGACGTCTATGATCTATTTATTTCGACCACCACTTACCGCCATCTATAGGAAAACGACGGAAGTAAAATTGTACACCTAATATATTACTATATTTAACATTAATTATATTTTTTTTATGTGTTCCGCCTTTTTCACAATATTTTTGAACAGATATGTTATTATAATTATACATCCATTAGCATTATATAAGTATTCATGGTTCTTCGAAAGAGTAGTTCCCGTACGATTACAGAAATGAAGTATGATAAGTGAAGGTTCGGACTCGGATGGGTGACCGCGCGTGGTTGCATCATAAAATTAGTTCTCGAATTCATAAAATAAATTTTTTTATTATAACTTTATCGTATATCCTCTGAAATATGATGCTAATCAATAATACTTATTTTCAATAAAATTTCAATGAAACTTTAATGAATTTTCTCCACCACTACGCTAGTAGTGACACTACTTGTCGAATTTACTTATTGCATTAGTGGCACTAAGTGTTTATTTTTATGCTGACTAGATCAATTCAAGATTTTATTTCCAATTCGAAAATTAATTGGAGTCAAAAATCTATCGAAATCAATAGAAATTTCGAAAATTTTTGTCTTTTATTTTCGACATCGAAACGACATCTTTTCGAGAAATTATTTCTGACTGGGTGGCTCCGATTATATAGATTGGTTAGGAATATCTGACAATTTCTTTGGTGGTGTAGCGCTCGAAGTTTCCTCGTTGCAGTCTACCAGATTAGAAACAATTCGTTTTCTAGTATTTATAACTTCTGAAATTTGCATTTTTGAAGACTCTGTGAATGATTGAGATATAAGTTTCTTATTGAAATCAAGAGATGACGCAATAGCGTTTCTGGTGACACATGTGATCGAGACGTAAATGCCCGTTTCTTGAATAAGATTTTTTAGGAGTTCTTGTTCTGAAACACCAGGAAAGTTGAAATCATTGGAATTTATGGTGTTAGAAGACAAAGGAGGAATTAAAAGTGAAAGAAGAGGAAGAGAAAGAAAAGGAAACAGAACGATCAATGTTGCGAAGCCCCCCCCCTCCCCGTCTGAAACTATCGTGTGCGGGGGAAAATATAGGTCCAGAGAGACCAATAAACCGCGCAATGAATCGAAAAGGAAGAAAAGAAAAGGAGAGAATGATTGTTCTCTGTAATAAAAGCTCGATAAAAGCTCACAAACTCGTAGGTTATGCTATTCTCAAAAGATGTTCAAATCCAGCTGATTAAATAATGGATTTGCACTCAGATTCATTCGCTAAATTTAAGTCATGTGACATAGTCACTAGCAGATAAGAAAGCAGAAAATATCTATCTACTGCATAAACGAATGCACTCTTTAAATAAGGACACCTATCGTATAGATCGCGGACTTAGCCAGACTAAGCGCACGATGCAATCGTAGCTTCTTCTTCTTCTTCTTCTTGGTGTATTGGCCAGGCATCTCATAGGATGAGACTAGACTACTGAGGTCCGCGGTACTAGTTATAAATTGTGAGGAGGTTACCAGTCTGCTAGAGTTTCGATCGAAGTGATTGCTCCTTTCCCTATTTCCAGACGCCTGCTGCCACCCAGCAATAAGCCGCCATAGGAGAGAAGGGAGAGGAGCAAAGGAGATCTAAAAAAAAAGCTCAATTGATCTTCATGTAAGCCAATAGCAGGCGCCACAGTCGGAAAGAGGAATGAAGAGCAGAGAGTAGGTTCGGAAAGGAATTAGGGAATTTATTAGTAATATAATTACGAATAGGAGACGAATTCAGATTAAATTTCTCACAATGGAACAGGAGATGATTAATTGTTTGGCAGGGATCCCTACAGGGATAAACCGGTGATTCTATCATTTGATGATTATATCATTCTCAGTGAAGGTTCTCATTAATATTTATATGATTCGATCTTAGACGGTTAACAAGAACTATTTTTTCTCTTGACAGAGAGACTTTATGAAACATGTTTTTTTGGAAGTATAAAAGTATTCATAATAAAGAATGCCCTTAGTGGTTGAAGTTTCATGTATGCTTCAGTTTGCTTATTCGCTTGGACAGTCGACACTGCTAGAAGGTCCTCGTAAGGAATTTTGAAGAATGATTTGTATCCCTCTACTGCAGCTGATTTAGCAACTTGATCAGGCTTCGTTGCCTGGTATACTGGAATGTGCTGGACTCAGAAGAACGTCACCTCTTTGCCCTGCTTGATGATATCGCAATAAACTTGTTTGATGTAGTAGATTATGTAATTACGCTGCACTCTTGTGGGACTGCAAAGGGCTTTCTGAGTTTGAAAATATAATGCTCTTTGTAATATCAAGATCTCCAATTGCCTGAATGGCCTGTAATATGGCCCATAACTCAGCTGAGAAAATGGAGATTTTAGGTAATTTTATGTTTAATAGAGATCTTCCATGTTAGGTGAGAAAGTAGCTGCTCTTACGGCGCCTCGTTCCGTCGGTGTAAAAGAAAATGGCATTTTGTCTATATTAAAAAAGCTTATGGAAATCTGCTATTACTAAACTGGGATTGTCTTTTTTGTTGGAATCGTGCATATCATTAATATAATCGATTTTGAGAGAGAAGACTTCATAAGAATGCCAGTATGCTGGTGGATATATGGAGCGTGTGTTATGTTCTTTTCGCAACGGATAGTCACAAAGTATTTGAAGAGCCTGGAGCCCTTAATGACATCAGTTTTACAGTTTCTTCGGATGGCTACAATCTCCATTTCCTCTAAGGATTTATAAGCTAAATTTATTGGCCATGAAAATAAATTTAGAGGCAATTAAGTTGAGTCTAATGTTAAGGCTGATTTGGCCTCTGCCAAAGAAATGATATTTATCGGTATCGATGATATCCCATTGTCTTTCTGATTACCTTATATTGCAACCGCTGTAACTTGATGAAATCAGGTAGATGAATTTCAGGTGAAGAATTGGCATCTGTATTCCACAGCACGGAATGTGGCTCTGTAAATAGTAAGGAGAAGACCAGGATGGAAGCCCTAGACCATGCCCGACAGAATCGCTATGATGCCAGAGATCTTTCTGCCCTTGTCGATTAGGTACCTAAGGTGGTGCCTGCCTTTCAGATTGTAGTTCAGTATGATTCCCAGAAAACGATGCATCTAGGAACTCCCATTGATGGATAATTTCGGTAAAATCTTGACTACATTGCTCTGTGTAAAGTCAATCCAAGAGGATTTGACGGGAGATATCTCCAGGTTCCTGTATTTTTAGGTACTCATATATTTTGTTTAGGGAGAATTAGATTTAAGGGGAATTAAATTTAATAGCATTGTTTGGATGCATGGAATATAGCACCATGTCGTCTGCATATTGTAGAAAATAAGGAACAAGTATCGGAATGCAACTATTGATCTAAATTTCTAAGGTATATATCAAATAGTAAAGAGCTTAAGATAGATCCCTGAGGCGTATTTTTATATGTGTTATATGGACCATGAAGTTCGCCATCTATTACGAAGTTCAAATATCTCACACTGATAAGGTTTTCAACAAATTTTCTAAAGTGAGCAGAATTGCCTATTTCCTTCAGATCATCTTCTAAGAGAATGGATGGATCTATGTTGTCAAATGCTGCAATGTCCAGAAATACTGCGATTGTAATCAATTGATTTAGGAATCCAGATCTCACTGTTGTGATCAAGTGGCCAAGTTATCGCAGCCTCTAAAGGCTCTGAGCCCACCTGCGCTTCAGATAGGATCGGCCTAGATTCTATAAATCTAGATTCTATGAACCAGCTTAGCCTCTGATAAAGAATTTGTTCCATGAGTTTGCATACGCACGACATTAGTGATATAGGTCTAATCGTTTTATTGCTAGGTTTAAGTATGAGTACTACCAAAGAAATCTTCCACGAGCTTGGAAAGATTTCTTGAAGAAAAATTTCAGTGAACATAAATAGTGGATAGGTCTTGTACTCTATGGGTAATTGTTCTAACATTTTATACCTGATTTGATCTAATCCTGGAGCGGAGTTTTTGCGAAATGATGTAAATGCATCCCTAAATTCTTTTAGAGTCAAAGGATCTAATCATGTATATGTGTTTGAATTTTGGTTGCTTCATTTCTATGAGAGGGGACAATTATTATAGGAAGACGGGACGCATAGCTTGGCATTGCCTCTATGATTTATATGCTAAGCTTGTATGAGGACCTGAGATGAATTATCATCGCTGTGACGCCTTTCTTTTGAAACATTTGATTAAGGCTCAAAATCTAACTAGTGAGAGTTTTGCTTTTAAAGCTGTTCACAATTTTGTTCTGAGAGTTTCTTAAAACAATCAATGCGAGAAACTAAGGTAATTTTCCTCTGTGGGTATTGAGATAAGTTTCCTGATAGCCATTTTTCTGTTATGCACCGCTTGCGACCATGATTCGTTTCACCAAGGAGGAGGTTCCAATTTTTGGAATTATATTAAAGTACGACGTTTGCCTTCTGAGAAGAAGCTTCTGGCAACTTCAAGCAGATTTTGGTCTGAATCTGTCAGATGTGAATCTGTCATAACTTTCTTTATTATGTCGTGACCAACTTCAGCAGGTAGATTCTTGACAGGATAGCAGTTCATGATGAAATGCTTGACACAACTCTTTGGTAGCCATACTTATTTTGCAATGAAACTTTCAAAAATCGTTAATTCTGAAAAAATTATAACTTAAGTCTAAATAAAAATCATAAATCTATTATTGATACGCTAAATATAATTATAGAATAGAATGGAAGAATAGACTGCAATGATTCTGGTGTTACATTATGAAACTAAATTTCGTTCCAACAAATACTTTACACAATGGAACACAGTGTAATGTCTCTAGCTGAAAAACAGCCTAAGTAGTGTGTTACGTCACAACTGCGTGCTATCAACGCGTTATTTCTTCTGAGATAAGTTCGTTCAGGAAGACACTATTCGCGCTATGGACGCAAATGCTATCAACGCTGTTCGTGGAGCCAATAGCGTGATAGCGTTAGCAAGTTCCATGAACGATCCTAGCGTAGCGTTGATAACATTTAACCAGAGAAATTTAACATTCGTCGAGTTAAGTTAATGTAGGGAATTCTGTTTTCAATCACAGACTAAACTTTTCTCTGTAATTTAAATTTTTAGAGTTTTGTAAAATGGAACGTAAATTTTTAATTTTCTCGTAGTGAATAACGCAATCTCAGTTGCAATCTCTATGATGACTTGCTATTAGGCCGGAACAATGTTAGTTAAAAAAATTAATAGTTACACTGAAAAAATTAATCAGATAAAAGGAAAAGTCTTTGAACATCCATTATCGATTTGAGAAGCATATCTATGTCTAATAAGAACCTTAAGCATCTGCGGAATATCCTACTTACTAATAGTAACTTTTTTCCATATACGGGAATTAAAAATCGCCAGTAACAATAGATATCTCCGACTTTCACATTTGTAATGAAATCAAATACACAAGTAAACTTCGCAGAAACTTTGAAAAATTAAAGATGATATTTACACAAGCAAAAATTATGTTCACTCCAGTAGCAGTTCACTCCTAGTAGCAAGCAATCAATTGCAGAGATTAAAATTGAAATTGCGTTCATTACGATAAAATTGAAAATTCACATGTGATGTACGTACGTTTACTCTTTGAAATTCTAAAGAGAGAAAAGTTTGGTGCCACTCGAAAACAGAATCCCCTCAAACATTAATCTAATCTTGACAAATGTTAAACACTGCCAACACTATGCTAGGGTCGTTCATGGATTATGCAAATGTTAACGCTACTAATACACTACAGGTGCATTCGAGGAGACGTTATTCGCGCTATTTAGCGCTATAAACTGTTCGCGGAGCTGCATAAATAAGCGCTAACACGAACATGACGTCATTAATGGTAACGTATTACATCACAACTGCGCGCTATCAATGCTATTCCTTATGTATTGGTAGTGTATTGGTAGCATTAGCGTTTACAGATTCGTGAATTAGCGTTGATAGCATTTAACATTCATCAAAGTTAGATTAATGTTTGAGGGGATTCTGTTCTCGAGTGCCATCAAACTTTTCCCTTTTAGAATTTCGTAGAGTAAACGTATATACGTAATGTGTAAATATCAAATTTTCATAATGAATGCAATCTCAATTTTAATCTCTGCTTGCTACTAAGTTGAACATAATTCTTGCTTGTGTAAATCATCTTCAATTTTTCAAAATTTCTGCGAAGTTCAATTTATGTATTTGATTTCATTATCAAAATGTGAAAGTCAGAAGTATCTTGTTATTGACAATTTTTAATTCCTGTGTACGGAAAAAAGTTACTATTGCGGTATAACGCGGCAGGATGTTTCGCTGTAGATGCTAAGGTCTTTATTAGATATAAATATATTTCTTCTTCTGAAATTGACAATGGATACTCAAGAGTTCTTCCTTTTATCTAATTAATTTATTTAGTGTAACTATTAATTTTTTGATCTAGTTTACATTGTTCATTTCGGCCTAGCGGCAAAAGCTATCATAGAGATTGCAATTGAGATTGCGTTCTATTATTGACTACGAGAAAATAAAAAATTTACGTTATAAATACTTTACAAAACAATACCTTAAAAATTTTAATTATAGGGAAAAGTTTGGGTGGTAATTGAAAACAGAATCCTCTACATTAACTTAATCTCAACAAATATATCTTTCTAGTTAAATACTACTAACGCTACGCTAGAATTGTTCGTGGAGCTTACTAACGCTATTGCGCTATTGGCTCTAAGAATAGCGTTGGTAGCGTTTGCATCCATAGCGCGAATAGTGTTTCCCCGAACGCACTCTTGATCTGCGAGTGTTCACATCGATCATTTACACCACTGACAAAATAGCAGACAAATTGAATATTTCTGATTTATTTATGTCTATATAATTTAAGAATCATTTGAGGAAATTTGGGAAAAGCATTTAAACATTTGAGAAATAATATTTTTCTTGAAATTAACAAATTTTATCATGCATCAAGTTAGCAGACAGCGATTTTATTTAATGTGTTTTATGAATGGAATCGATTAGAAATTATTTGGGGAAGACGTTTTCATTATTATTTTCATTTCTTTCATATTTATTTTAGGGAAAGTCACTTTGGTAATTCAATTGATTTACACATTACGAAAACGAAACCCGAGTGTAGTATGAGTGTAGCTATAGTACAATGAACATAGTAAATCTGAAATCGTCAAAAATTAACCAATTAAGCCCGGATCTAATTATGCGTAGTAAAAAATTATGTGCAGTAAGAAATCAACTTAATTATAATTATATTCGACTAATTTTTTTCACTTTCAATTATGATTGGTTAATTCCTTATGACTTAAGGCTTTCTACATTTATTGTACCATCCGAGTGAAGTTTGAGAACGCAGTCTAACATTGGAATATTCGGATTTCGGAGTAATAAAAAAGTTCGAAGTAATAATAAACTTTAAACATAAAAATATACAATGAAGAAGAAAATTTGTTAGTACATAAACTTCTATTCGTCTTTACTGAAAAATAACAAAAATAAAGAATGAATATTAAAATTTTTCCTCTTGAAGTGTATTTAAATAATAATAATATTTACAAATATTTACAAATTAAGAAAATAACACCTACTAACAAATTTTCTTCTTCATTATATATTTTTACGTTCAAAGTTTACTCAGAAATTCGAATACTCCAATGTTAGACTGCGTTCTCAAACTTCACTCGGATGGTACAATAAATGTAGAAACCTTAAGCCATAAGGAATTGACCAATCACAGTTGAAAGTAAAGAAAATTAGTCGAATATAATTAAGTTTATGATTAAGTTGATTTCTTACTGTATATAATTTCTTACTACACATAATTAGATGCGGGCTTAATTGGTTTTGACGATTTTTTAAATTTACTATATTCATTTTGTATAATACTGTACCTACTACACTCATACTACAGGCTTTGTTCGTTTTCATAAATCATTCGTAATACGTAAATCAATTGAATTACCAAATAATGACTTTTCCCAAATGAAAATAATAATGAAGACATATTCCCCAAATGATTTCTAATCGATTCCATTCATAAAATACATTAAATAAAATCGCTTCTAATTTGACGCATAATAAAATTTGTTAATTACAAGAAAAATTATTTCCCAAATGTTTAAATGCTTTTCCCAAATTTCCTCAAATGATTCTCAAATTATATAGACATAAATAAATCAGAAATATTCAATTTGTCTGCTATCTTATCAGTGATTTATTTTACTTCTAATTAAAGAGAAACAAAAGAACATAGCTCAATTATTTTTACGTTACAATTTTTTTGAACAATTTTTTTAGGATTAAAATAAAAAATTTCTTACTTAAAATTTTGAATAATTTAAGTAACATTTATGGTCCATTTTTAAATAAAAACTTTTTTTATTCAATTAGATTGAAAAATTGCATTTCATAATCAGAATATTGAAGTGAGCAGTATTCACGTTGCACAGAAATTGCTGATATTATTTTTTAATTTAACTGAATTGAAAAAACTGTACTTTCTATTCACAATTCTAAATTGAGTAGTATTCACGATGCACACAGAAAATGCTAATATTATTTTTAGATTGAAAGGCATAAAGATATGCTCCATGCCATTCCTATAAATGAATAAAAATGCATTCAGGATTGAAAAGACATAGACATTTGATTCAAATTTTCAAAAATATTGATTCACGAATGTTAAAATATTTTTCAATTCTGAATGCATTTTTATTCGTTTATAAGAATTACATGGAGTATATCTCTATGCCTTTCAATCTAAAAATAATATTAGCTTTTTCTGCGTACACAAACACAAGTGTGAATACTGTTCAAAATTTCGAATAGGAAATGCAGTTTTTCAATCCAATTGCATCCAATTGAATCTAATTAAATCTAATTAAATCCAATTGAATTCAATTAAATCCAAAAAAGTATTTGCTATTTAAAATACGCATTTGGATAGAAAAAAATTTCAATCCATTTTAATCCATTCTCATTTGCTGGGTACTGATACACTTCCTAAACACTTCATTCATTAGTACTTCGTCTACGCTTCCTAAACATTCGGCAAAAAATACACGGATTTAAATACATTCACTTTGTGTATGTTTCTAGGATATAGAGATAAAAAATTTATTTTAAAACGAAGCATCATTGAATTGTACAACGAACGTAAACAAAGCGCTGTTGAGTAATACGTGAGTAACACTGCTACCAGAGGGACTTAGCGAGAATTAACTTCTCAAATTTAAAATATCGCAGACTCAGATAAAAGACGTAGCATTGAAAGATTTTTCAGTTGTGTTCTAATGAAATAATTTTTTGAAGTAAGCTCCTAGGGCTCCAAGAAGATAGCACTTTTTTTTAGATATTTACCGAATAAATGAAATATATTATTTTAAAATATCATTTGCTTATCAAGGACCTCGATTACATTTCATTCACATTCTAAGAACTCGATGATGCTCTATTTACGTTTTCTAGATTGCCTAACGCTCTGTTAATATTCAACGAACATTCTCGTGTTTGTCGAAGAACTTATCTATACTTTTATTTATGTTTCTTTAATATTTAGTTGACGCTTTCTTTACGTGGCATTTTTGTCTTTTCGGTAAAAGAAAAGTATTAAATGCTTAAAATGCATTTTGTTTTCTTCCATATTCAAAGGCATATAAAACTAACAAAAATTAACGTATCCAAACGTATCGCAACCAAATTTTTTTCCAAGTATGCTTGAAGTACCGTCTTTTACGATATGTACGCATGTCATTTGTTTTCAATCGTTCTGATATATTCAGACCTGTCCTTATGCCATCTACCAAAAATCGGCACAAATTTTCCGAACAATCCAATAGTATAATCCACTAGAACACACTGTCATTGGAAATTTGTATTCTATTATATTTTATGTTTTCTAAATGAAGAAATATTACACGTTACACAAATGCTTATGTAAATAAATAATTTACTACGCTTCTGTTAAAATAAATATTTATTTGATGACGTTAGAAAATTTCACAATAAGAATCTTCAATAAATATAAAGCGGTAAAAAAATCAACCACTGCCTATAGAACAGTAATTGCGATCGAATTAATCTGTATACGCATGCGCGAATAAATAAAAAAGATAGAAGGTCGTCTTTCAGTGATCTTCCCTTTTTTTCGTAGGACTTTGATGAGCTCATCATGCGTATAATTAGAGATATAATTAGAATAATTACTAATAAGATGTTGATAAGACCTTTCTATTGTATTATTGTTTAAGTTTATTATTACAAAACTTGATATCAGATCTAAAAATCAATATTGTTTCATGTCGTATCTCAGAGTTTGCTATATCTATTATTCATTCTAGAGTTCATTGATTATTCAATTAAACATTGTATCTTATTACATTAATAGAATTTATATTTGATAATAAAATCACTTTTATTTTGAATATAAAACTCCGATGTTAATTCACTTAGATTAGATTGATGCAAATATTTAACACTGCCGATTGTAAAAGAATAGTGATTTAATTATTAAATCGACATTATAGAATCATTCGAGATAAGAGAATTCTCTGTACGAGATCTCGGATCAATTTCTTTCGTGAATACAAACTTACGCGGATTAACCTTAAGCGGATTAGCGGATCGCCAATCACAAAATCATTCTATTAGATCTGTTTGCAAAATTTGCAAATTCTGTGAATGGCGATCCGTTAAACCGCTTACACATGAACCGCTCTATGAGACATTAACGATACAATTATCGCGTACGTAAAACAGCAGATCGTTAGTGATTGATTAGATCCTTCGATTCCCGAATACGCGCATACAACAATACGCGTCATAGGATCCTAACTGCCGACCAATAATGGACCAATCACAATAAGATTGATTTAATGTGATTGATCATTATTGATCGGCAGTCAGAGTTGGCAGTCGGGTCGACTTGCAGTCAGTAGTCTAATACGGGCTTAAGACACACCCTACATTCGTTTAGGGTCGCACAAAATTCCACAACAGTGACCGTAAGATGTAAACTTAAGCCGATGAACTAATCAGGATATTGTTTTATGTCGTTTAACGGAAATGGAATAACAGTAAACTTATCCATAACCTCGCAATAAGGCGGTTGCGAAAATTTGCCTCATGAATAATTTTACTACTATTTCTATTTCCGTTAGAGTACATAAATCTAAAACGATATCCTGATTATTAGTTTAAGTTCACGTCTTAAGGTTACTGTTACAGAAATTTTGTGTACGACAGCCCTTATCCCAAATCTATAAATTTTTAAACCTAGATTTAATAGATTTTTAAGCCTTAAGCTGTAAGAAATGGACGAATCACAATCACTTATTTAAAAAATTCATATTAAAGTTTATTTATCACTAGTTCGTGCCGCTTACCGCGCTACATGTAATATGGTTTCTGTATACTGGACGCGGAAACGATTACCGCGCGACAAAATGAGACGCGGCAATCAATGAACACATTAGAAACTGTAAGCTTATTGACTACCGCATCACATTTTGTCGCGTGACAAGCGTTTCCGCATCCAGTATGTAAGAGTCAATAGAGGAAAAAAAACAAGCGGCATGGTTTGCGCGATTCCTATTACCTAGTTAGTTACTTAGTTAATTTCTGTACCGCGATCGTGCTACATGTAATCGCACTCTGAGCGGCACGGACTAGTGACAAATAAACTTTAATATAAATTTTTTTAAATATTAACTTATTTTTATGCACATTTCATTAACACTCTTATTTTTTCAACGAATTTACTTAATAATTACGTATAAATCAATTAATTCTATTAAAAAAGTGCTTAGTAATATGAATTTGTCACTGGCACAATATATACAGTAGCGTGACTCTCTGTCGGCACTTTTGATGTTAGTTGGCCAAAATGGAATGCGCATGCATTGAAATAACTAAGTTATTTCTAACTAGGTACTAAGTACCTAGCATTGCCATGATTACTACCTAACTAACTACTTAACTAAACTTCTTTCTCTTTTCATCCTTTTTCCTCTATCAAAATTCCTTGCAAAATTCACTAAATTTATTCACATCGCAATCCAACAAATTCATTGAAGTGAATAAGTATTATTGCAAGAACATATTGGAGCATATTAAAGCATGCGACGCAAATAAACCTAAT
>NW_012130066.1:14680366-14682260 GCF_000143395.1 Atta cephalotes | reverse complement strand
TTGGAAAATTGGAAAAATAAAGAAAAATTGGAAAAATATTAAATTAACTTAAAAATGTATATTTGTATAAAGAAATATCATGAATTGTATATCTATGAAAATATAGTAATTATTTAGAATAACATACCCCACCTAAAATCTTAATGAAACACTACATTCATTCGACGCGTTTTCATTCAAAATAAAAGAATCAAAATGTGGCGGTTGAACCGAGATATTAAATGTCAAAGTTCGAGATTTTAGAGGTTAAGATATCTGCCATTCCGATTCGCTGCAGCGCTACGTATACGTAAGATCTGTTCTTTTTCGAAGAATTCTGAAATAGTGCAATAAATTAAAGTGAGACAGTTGTAGTTCGGAGCACTTTGAGCGCTTTAAAAACGATTCACTACTTTAAAAATAATTCATTGTTTTAAAAACAATTCATTGTCTTAAAAACAACAATATAAAAATATAAAAATATAAAAATATTTTAAACATACAAATTCTTTGCATTAGTATGAATTTGTATTTTTAAAGCAGTGTTTTAAAGAATTGTTGTTTTTGAAGCAATAAATTATTCTTTAAACAGTGAATTGTCTTTAAGGCAGTGAATTATTTTTAAAGCAGTGAATTGTTGTTTTTAGAGCAGTGAATTGTTTTTAAAGCAAAGAATTTTTTTAAAGTAGTGAATTGTCATTTTTAAAGCAGTGAATTGTTGTTTTTAAAATAGTGCTTTTATGTTTTTAAAGCATAGAATAGAGCTTATTTAAAATATATACCTTTTTGATTTTTCTTATATAGATTAAAATTTTACAAAATGTTACAAATATTTCATTATGTATTATTTAATTCATTAATTAAAATTAAAGATATTATCTCATGATTTAAATAATTAAACCTGTAATGAATCGCGCGTTTTCCGATCTTTTGTATACGCTTTTTTTAATGTAAAGGATAAGCTGTCGTGTGAAAAAAATTTTCCGATATTGCATTTACAAAAGAGAAATTTACGAGAATCATTCGTTTAAGTTGCGATCCTAGAACAATTTTCGGATAAACTTTGGTCATAATTTTGAATGTCCAATTACATCTTGGACAGCAAGCCAAGGATTTTTATTCAGTTGCTCTACTGAATATGCCATTTTACTTATTATAATTAAGACATGGTTAAAATCTTGCTATAAATATTTTGAAGCATTTGAACCAATTAGAAGAAAGAATTTTACAAATTGACCAATTAAAAAACATTTCAAAGCGTTTGTAATATTGCATTGATCCTAAATCAGTCTACAGCAGAGAAGTATGTATTCCAAAACGACAACCTTACTGACCGCTTAGTGAACTTTTTCATTTGATTGGTATATTCCATTATGTCCTAAAATATAGACTAATCAAATGAAAGTGCTCCAAACTCACTCTAATTTATTACACTATTTCAGAATTCTTCGAAAAAGAACAGATCTTACTTATCGTAGCGCTGCAGGGAGTCGGAATGACAGAAATCTTAACCTAAAATTTCAAACTTTAACGCTTAATATCTCGATTCACGAGATCGACTATCGCATTTTTTTTCCAGATTTTTTCATTTTGAATGATCGTCGGATGAGTATATTTTTATTAAGATTTTAGGTGGGGTATGCTATTCTAAATAATTACTATAAAAAGAAATCTTGCTTGGTTTTCTATTATTTTTGTTCACTTTTTCACTTTATCACTTTTTCACAAAAATTAGACTAATCTCTCGAGATTTCTCACACAACATTTCACCAAATGGACAATACACGTAATACTTCTCTCTAAATTTCTAGTTTGAACCACGTATGCTTAAAAAACAAAATATTTAAGTGAAATATTGAAACGCTTACTTAAATAGAGTGAGAGAGAGAGAGAGAGAGAGAGGAGAGAAGAAAAA
>NW_012130066.1:14666427-14680346 GCF_000143395.1 Atta cephalotes | reverse complement strand
AACTTAAAAACTAAAATAATTTAAGTAGAAATATTAGAACGTACTTACTTAAATAGAGTAGAGAGAGAGAGAGAGAGAGAGAGGAGAGAGAAAATAAAAAAAGGAGGAAAAGAAACGGGGATAATTTACTTATTTCACGTATGCGCACTCCATTTTACCAGCCATAATCAGAAGAGTTGCGCTACTGTATATACTGTATATACTGTGTCATTGGCCTGTGTCACTTACCGCGCTATACGCAATAGAGAAGAAAAGAAGCAAGTGGCACGGCATGTGCGATTCCTATAATTACCTTAGTTATGCTGGAGTCTCATGAGACGTATTTGCCGCGTATCGCGTAACCGCGTAACCAATTAGAAGCAATCCGCTTTTTTTGCTATGCGTAAATAGATCTACTGTCCCATGGCGCGTAAAAGATAGTTTGCGTATACGCGAAAATCAATCATATTTCTATATTCTTCTAGAGTTCTATAATGGAAAGCCAAATTTATTGGTTACGCTATTTATAAAAACGCACCATGAGACAGGAGAGAAAATTCGCGTACTGTTCGTACACATACATCTTTACAAATAGTCGTATTAACTTCTATAAGACTTACTCCGAGAGATAGGTGTTAATTAAAGAAAAATCTGTTCTACAATCTGATTACACATTTATATCGTCAAATACGAATTCAAATGATTTGTGCACTTCGTCAGCAAAAGGAATTCAAACACTGTTGATGGTTCAGCTGCAAATTTAAAATTGCGAAAATTAATAATTTGATTTGATTATTAATGAAAAAGAATAAGTGAAATTAATGATCAGCTGTACATAAATTTTGGGTTCAGTATTTTCTTATGAAAATCAATTACTTCAAGGAGCAAGTGATAATCTTGTAAAAGAATTTTGTAAAAGAATAACAATTCCACAATTGCTAGTCAATTTTTTAATTACTTTCATATGAACATGAAAATGTACCAAGAATTAAATTTGGTGGAATTACTTATAACAAAGCAGAAAATATGTATTCGAATGCCAATACCTGAAAACACACGTTTGGAAATTTGTTTGCGCTATTTAGCTTCTGGTAATAGCATGAAATCACCAAGCTGAACATAACCATTTCCAAAATTATGTCAGAAACTTGTAAAGCAATCTGGACGGTGTTAAAAGGTAAAATTTAGTCTATCATTCAATGAAGATATTTGGAAGAAAATTGCTAACAAATGAAATTTGAAAATCAGTGGAACTTTCCTAACTGCAGACGCTGTGGATAGAAAACACGTTATGATTCAGATATTTTTAATTTTTCAAAATTTTATTTAAAAATAATTTTAGAAAACATTTTTCTTGTTACAGGCCTCCACACAGTAGCTCAACATATTATAATTATAAATCATATCATACAGTTTAAATTTGCTCGCTGTTTGTGATGCAGAGTATTGCTTTACTTTCTTAGATATCGGAGCTGAAGAACATCAAAGTGATGATGGAGTGTTTAGAAACAGCAACTTGTATAAAGCATTGGAAGAAAATTTAATAAGAATATCACCAAATGTTATTGGAAATAATGGACTTGTTTTACCATACATGATTGTGGCAGATGAAGCTTTTCCCTTTTAAAAACATACATGATGCAACAATGATGCACTGTCTCTGAAGTCAACAACTCAATGAAACGAGAAAATCTTTAACTACAGATTTAGTCAAGTAAAACATGTTATAGAAAATGCTTTTGGAATATTAGCAGCGAGATGAAAAATCTTTAAAAAATCAATTATAGCATCTACTTCTACTTACAAAAAAATTATACAAGCAATATGCTGTTTACACAATTTTCTAATGAAATGTAAACTGCAAAAATCAGTTGCAGAAGTTTACGAGTTTATTCTACAATGCACTTACATAATTGTAATGTTTATACAGGCGTTATAGATTCAGGAAATGTGGAACCAATTTTCATTCGCAAGGTGCAAGTGTAATAAGAAATACATTTGCTGCACATCTTGAAGTTTCATGGCATAGTTGCGTGGCAATGAGAAAAAGTTTCAAAACGATTTTTAGAAATAAACTGTTATAATATATCATGCAAAATTTATTTATTAATATTCGAATAATTTTATTTTTTAATAATACATATAATAATACATATAATAATACATTCCTTATATATAATAATATATTCCTTATAAATATTTAAAGATAACGTTTAATTTATTCCAACTCCTCATTTACAGCCATTGTAAGTAATTTTAATTGTAATCTAGTGCATTTCTCATATGGCAGTCGCCATAAAACTTTTCCTAATACTTTGAGAAATCCATCTATTGCATCGATTTGGAATGGGCATATTTAAGACGTTCAATAAAGATGATGCTACAGATAATTGATCATTTTCTGATCATTTTCAGTCTATAATTAGAAATGATCACAAGAGAAGGACGATTTAGAAGTAGAGTTGGCAATCGAAATATGATATCATCACTTCCTACAGGATTTTAAAAATCAGGCGACATTACATTCTCAGCAGATAAATATCCAGAAATATCTTTCCTCAGAAGCAGTAGGCTGTAATTCTATTGACAACTTATTGTTCTGTAAAAAAATATTAATTATTGTGAGAAAATATACGATATAAGTATAAATTTGTTCATTCCTTAAATGACTTACGATTCTATTTGAAGAGTGTATCATCCAAAGGCTTTATTAATTCAAAATATCGATAAGAACTTTTAAAATTTGATGGTAATGCGCTAGAAGGAACATATGTTTTCAGCTTTTTTCTCTCACATAGCAGTCACGATGATATTTTCACTTTTTTTGCAATCTTCAATTGATATAATACCTGTAGAATAGGCATACAAAATTTAATCTTATTATGAAGACATTGTGAAATATGAGTGGGAAAGTTGTTACTAAAGCCATAGCTTCTATTGATAACAGCATTGGAAAATTTATTTTAAAAAATGTATGTTTATAATATATCACCAAGGATATTTCTAATTTTTTCCCATAATGCATTTTCAATTTTGATCGCTCGCACATCAATTCTATGATCAAATAATGATGGTCTTTCCATGATAGCCATTATTAGATGTTCATCAATGTTAGATTGAGCTGATATATTAGACTGGATTGATGGTTGCGATTACTGCAGCTCTGTATATTTTTTGCACGGTTCTTACTGCAAGGCAGACTTTTTAATATTACTTTATTCAAGGTACATTTTAACAAGCATTATAAAAAAATTTTGTACAGATAGTACAAATTTTGTACAGCAATTAAGTTTTGATCAACATTAATTAGATTTTCTCTCTTATCATAACTCGCAAAACACCGGTGTTCCCATAAATTTTGACAAACAATATTCAGTAGCCATCCATAGTATCCGTACTTGAGTTGCTAGAAAAAATATAATTATGAAAAAGGGTTCTTTTGAACCTCGCAAAATGTTTATGCTAACAAATAATTATAATATTATAAAGAATAAACCGTTAAGCAAAGTGAGAAGGCTCAATGATAAATAAATATAAATAGAAATGAGCATACAGCTATAACGCAAGATGTCATTTGCAAAGTCATATATTAAAAATTACAATTTTACAATTATTAACGAATACATGTCGAGGCTTAAACGTTCCCTTATAACTAATTTGAAAAATTAATAACTTGTTACTCTTCAGGAAAGTTATTACATAAATATAAACATACTCTATGTTAGGCGCGAGGTCTACAATATAATAATATTCATATATCAATTAATATATATTTAAAATTGGATGTATTCATCATTTCTTGAATTTATATTGATATAAACAGACCACGATTGAATCTAAGAACGATTTAATTATGGAATTAAATATGGAATTAACGATTGGACGATTTAATGAGGTGAAGAGAAAATACACTGACATATATGAATACCTACATTGATAATATCGCGTAATATGCCAAAAATAGAATTCGTACCTGCTTTTGGCGAAAAACAAAATGCCAAAAACAGCGGATTGCTTTTGATTGGTTACGCGATACGCGGCAAATACGCCTCATGGGACTCCATCATTAGTACCGTACATGTAATCGCACCTTAAAGCCTAGAACATTGTGTGCAATGCAGTGCAACATGTATGAAACTTAATGAAACTAATAGCTCTAGCCACGCGAATCAAAGGATGTTTTTTTCCTTTAGATAAGAGTGATACCCTGAGGCACGAGGAACATCTTCGTTGGTTGATCACACTTCACAGTTGATCAGCAGGGAGATGCAGATTAGATCTTGAGGTCTGAGTTCTGAGCATTCTGACAACTGAGAGTCTTCGTTTTGGTCGCAGTCAATTGTGGTCAGCTGGTCGCGGTGTTTTCACTTTTCACTCGAGACGTTGCTTGATGCTTGATGGTGAAGCGTGAGTAAATACATCGCAACATCATATCGGTCGGTGTTGATTGACTGCTGTTGGTTGTGATTGTCAGCTCGATCACGGATGAGCGTCTCGCACACTTAGAATGAGATCGCCGTTGTCGCACAGTCTCACCGGGTTACGACATCGTCGCAAATGACGCAGGCTCAGCTACCAGATTGCGGAATTCCATTCCGCCGGGCGCTCGTTTCTTCGATTAGGAAATATGCTTTGTAAAAAATAGGGGACATGAGGAATAACGCGACGTTCTTTCGTCGTTGATCCGTCGTTAGAACAACATATTTTACGCTAGGAAAAACGCACGACTCCGATGCTGGAAGCATTCCTCTACTTTCTTCACTACTCGAAAGATCTATGAATACGACACGCCGTATTATCTCACGACAAGTCTCAAGCGAAGACCGAGAAACTATAACACAGATATGTAACAATAAGGTATCATCTAATCATCTACCTATTTTTATATCTTCTTTCCTCCATCTCTCCTAGATTGTCAATCTTATTTGTACAAGTGGAGCTTGCAGAACTTGTCAACGTTGTAAATCCTTGTTTGTTTTTTTCTATAAACTTTTCAAATATCTACTTATTTTTATGTTGATAAGGTATCTCAAAGATTGCAAGAGCTAACCACGAGGCAATTTTTGTGTCTCTTGTAATTAATAATTTGATATTCTTACTCTCTTTCCTTAACATCATAATGAGTCTTTACATATTATCTATATATCAATGATACTTTCCAGCAAGAGAGACACAGAATCATTGTTCTATGCCAATGCTAAATGATCACTGTCTCTTGCTGAAAGCATCACAAACCTCATGGCTTGAATCACTTAAATCTTTGTACTTAATGGAGACAAGTAGAAATATTACATTTAATACAAGCCATAAGGGACAAAGATATCATTTTTCAGTTTTCCATCAAGACTGCCAATGTAAGACTGAATTACTGATGCATGGCATAATTACCTTTGATGACAAGTACGGTCAGCATCAATGGGAAACTGTTTTTCGTGCTTCAAGGTGCCACTTCCACCATCGACCAGTACTGATCACACGATTGTATTGGAGCACAAAGACGGTAGATACAATCGATTTTTTCTTCTTTCATATATTACATTTTTAGTGCAAAGTATATACATGCAAAAAATTATTTAATCTTAACTTATTCAGTTCCGCTCCTTTCACCGCTAAAATAATTCACATAAAATAATTCACAATTTTTTAATTACCTTTTATAGATACAATGGAACTCAGAGGTTTGTTTCCAAATTCTTGTCAACAATCCAGTTCTTTTGTGCCTGAAACACATGTAAATGGGAACAGAAAATCCACAAGTATGCTACCTACATTTAATAATGTAGGTTCAGATAATTGTGGATCTGTACCTAATGTACAAAGTAATTTGCGTTTATCGCGAGGATTCTATGCGCGATTACAGCCATTAGGACGATCCAATACATCATCGGGTCTTAATTTAAGTATTGAAACTAGGCAGCAAAGGGAACCTTCAGAGAGCAAACTAAATGTTCTTTTTGATCAATACAAGGTATGACACGTAAAATATATTTTTAAAACAGAAAGAAAGTTGCAAGATCATGTATTATAATGCATAAAAACATTTAATAATTTAATAATTTAAGATTATAAAGAATTATACAAATACTATGATTAATATATGTTATATGTTTCCTTTTAAGGATCCTCATGAAGATGTAATATTAGCTGATGGTATAGAAAGACTCTGTAATGATTTACAATTATCACCCGATGAATTTAAAGTACTTGTGCTTGCATGGAAGTTGAATGCACAGCAAATGTGCCAATTTACGCGCCAGGAGTTTGTCACAGGATTAAAAACGATGAAAGTCGACAGTATACGTGGTGTACAGGCACGATTGCCTGAGATCATTCAAGAATTAACGATCAATAGTGATTTGTTCAAGGATCTCTATCGATTCACATTCCGATTTGGCCTCGACGTAATGTCTGGTCAAAGAATTTTACCAGTTGATATGGCGATCGATCTTTGGAGACTCGTCTTTACGATACGTGAACCTCCACTCTTATCGCGATGGCTAAACTTTCTAGAATGTCATCATATCCGGGGAATACCTAGAGACACTTGGAATATGTTTCTAAACTTTGCCGAGAGCATCGGAGACGATCTTGGTGCTTATGATGATGCAGAAGCGTGGCCAAGCTTATTTGATGACTTTGTAGAGTACGAAAACGACCAAATGAACCAAAATATCACTAAGGATGACATTATGAAAGATACTTCTATTGATAAAGCTTAATGTTCTTGTTCTTAAAAAAATGACAGTGAGAAGTGAAAGGTATTATCTTAAATCTAATATTTCAACAGGTTCATTTGAACAGGTTCACATTATCCTGCGATCAACATTTTATTCTTATCACTATGATCGAGGAAGTGATATTCCTAATTATTATTGTCAGCCTTTTTTAGATCTATTTGTTATTGCGTCGTTTTATTTGTACTCGGTATTCTACTTCCTAATGTAAATATAACTGATTTTGTGTAATATTTAATTGCGTGTATAATTTGTGTGCATATGTATACACGCGCGCGCGCGCGCGCGTGTGTGTGTGTGTGTGATTAAATAATTTGTGAGAAATCTCCATATTTTAATGTGCTAGCAGCAAATTACATATTATTATGTATTTGTTTTATATGAACCAACTATGTTTATTATCAAAGATGTAGTTTTACACTTTATCTCCGATACGATTTGCACTTCTCGGCCGATTTTCGACTCTACTCCGCCTTCCGCTACTTTTCTCACCTCATCCCGCGCGCAGTTCAAATACCGCTCGACGATTAGGAGCATATAACTTATATAAATTCTATCTTTTCTTTTTCATTATATATAACTAAGATAGAATGAAGCAACGCGTGTAAGCGCCCAATCTTATGCGCATTGTTTTATTCTATCTTACAATTAGTTATGTAATGAACAAAAAGATAGAATGAAACTTACAGCGTGAGCGCCCAAAGCGGATGGACCTCATGTCTACAAGCATTATACACTCCTAAGCATTTGGACTGCACGCGGGGTAATGAGGTGAAAAGAGTAGCGAAAGGCGGAGCCGAATCGAAAATCGGTCAAGAAGTGCAAATCATGCCGAGCTCTGCTTTGTCTGACTATAAGCTTGTTCTTTTTGGTTAAACTTTTGCACTCAGGATGAAAAAAAGAGGAAAAAAAATGAACTAGTGCAAAAATTTTGCGTGCATGCGTGCGTGCATGGGGCTATGGAAAAAGTCTTTACATATAACCGATAGATGGAAATCTAGTCGATTTTTTACGTGTCACTATTGTGTAATGTATTAGGTTATATATGGTTGAAAAAAAGTATTATTTTATTTATTTTCAAATAGATTTGATTTTCATTATAGATTTGAACAATACTGACGCTTCAATCAAATTTGAAAATGAGTGAAAATCAAGAAAATCATTTCTGATATTCTTTTATAAATTATAAAAAAGGAAAGAACGCTGCGAAAGCCGTAGAAAAATTTGTCATATTTATGGACAGAATGCTCTAACTAAACAAATAGCAGCGAATTAGTTTCGCCGATTTTGTGATGAAAATTTCAACATTAAAGATACACATCGTTTTGGTTGGCTTATTGTGAAAAATGTCGATAAAATCTTCCAAAAAAGAAGAAAATCATGTGAATAACATAGCTAAGAAGCTAAACAATTAATCGTAAAACCGTTTGGGGCACTTGCGTAAGGCTGGATACACAAAGAAGCTCGATGTTTGGGCACATGATTTGACAATAAAAAATTTAATGAATCGAATTTTCATTTTCGAATCGCTGCTGAAACGAAATAAAATTGAGCCTTTCTGAAAAAAATTAATAATTAGCGATACAAGTAATAACATATAATAATATCATGATCGACATGAGATGAGGCATCACAAACAATCGTAAAGTCCAGATTGACACCTAATGCCTGTTCTGATAGGGTTGCAAGTCGTAAACCGTAAGAAATTGGTCAAATCACAATTGAATAATCAACAACAATTGATTAATTTCTTATGACTTACGACTTGCGACCCTATTGTAGAATAGACTCATGAAGGTGATACTATGTGTCTGGTGAGACTGGAGGGGAGTCTTCTATTACGAATTGTTACCGCCAGACAAAACGATTGATTTTGAATCTCTATTGTTAATAAATAATGCGAGCAATCCATTCAGGAAAAGCAGCCAGAATTAATGAATAGAAAAAACGTCTTCCATTATGATACTAAGTCACACATGTTTTTAATGACTCGACAAAAATTGAGAGAGCTTGGCTGGGAAGTTTTAATGCATCCACTGTATAGTCCTGATCTTGCCATTCCCAATTACCATTTGTTTTGGTGTTTGCAGAACTCTCTTAATGAAATAAACTTGACTTCAAAAGGCCTGCGAAAATCATCTCGGTTTTTTACTGAGAAATCAGAAGTTCTATATAGATGGAATAATGGCTTTACCCGAAAAATGGCAAAAAGTCATCAATCAAAACGACACACATTTGATTTATATAAATAAAAGGTTTGTAAACAATTTAAAAAATATGTTTCAATTTGCTCCAATTTGTAAAAAAACTTTTTACCCTAGCCCAATACACATACACACACACGCGCGCGCGCGCGCGCGCGCGACTGTATGACACATCATGTTCTATGCAATTGCTTATAACATTGAGCATGAAAAATAATCATATCGAGAGACATAATTGTGCTTATTTATTGTGGTCAGCTACATGGACACGCGATATCAAATAATTTTTATTCATCCTACGGAATGTTATTTTATGGAAAATAAAATCTAGAATACATATAAATAATTGCATAAGACTATCGCTTTTTTCATTAAGTTGTGATACATAACAGTGTATTAGGTGTACAACTTTGCTTCCGCCGTTTTTTTTCCGAAATTCGAGGCTTTATTGTAAAAAACTGATTATACATTTATGATTCAAAGTATTGTTCATCGCCGGCCACTACTTTCTCCTATCTTTCGGGCGTACGAATCCCGCGTCGAAAAAACTGGTCATCTTTTGAGGCTATCCACGAATCGATCCAATTTTTTATTAGGTGTACAACTTTGCTTCCGCCGTTTTCCTATAGATGGCTTAGCGGTAAGTGGTGATCGAAATAAATAGATCATAGACGTCATACAATAAACTTGGGCATCTGTCAACATAACCCCATAGAAACATTAGTCGATTTATGTCTGCATCATAAAGTTATTCTCGATTGAAAATGTCAGTTTACGAGCCAAATTCTCGTCATTTGCGGGAGATTTTAATTTTTTGTTTCAATATGAAGAAATCTGCGGTTGAGGCTCATCGAATGCTCTCAAATACTTATGGTGAGGCCGCTATTAGTGAAAGAACGTGTCGTGAGTGGTTTCAACGCTTCAAGAACGATGATTTTGACGTCCAAGGTCATGCTCTGTATTTGATGGGACTAGCTCGGCGTAGTGTATTATGAACTGTTAAAACCGACTGAAACAATCACAGGCGATCGGTATCAAATTGATGCGAAAACGCAATTGATGCGTTTGAGCCGAACATTGAAAGACAAACGGTCGCAATACAACGAGAGACACGATAAAGTGATTTTGTAGCATGACAATGCTCGACCCCATGTTACGAAAGTGGTCAAGACATACTTGGAAACGTTGAAATGAGAAGTCCTACCCCACCCGCCGTATTCTCCAGACGTTGCTCCCTCTGATTATCACTTGTTTCGATCAATGACACACGACCTGGCTGACCAGCATTTCCGGTCTTATGAAGAAGTAAAAAATTGGATTGATTCGTGGATAGCCTCAAAAGATGACCAGTTTTTTCGACGCGGGATTCGTACGCTACCCGAAAGATGGGAGAAAGTAATGGCCAGCGATGAACAATACTTTGAATCATAAATGTATAACCAGTTTTTTACAATAAAGCCTCGAAAAAAAATTTCGGAAAAAAAACGGCGGAAGCAAAGTTGTACACCTAATATTTTTAAATTATACATTAAAAAATATATGATGAAATGAGATTATAAAATTTTGATACAGCAATGAATAAAATTATAGCTTTAAAAAAATAACTAGAGCTAAATATTATCAATATCTTGATATTCGTTTGTATTGAATTATATTTATACTGTATGACGAAAGATAACAAATTATATTACTAATCTAATAAGGAAAATCGTTAATTTTTAGTTTACAGATATAAGAATGTTATATTTTAGATCCTTTGAAATTTTAAGCAAAATTGAAGAGATTGTTTTCGGTTTTTATATTGTATTGTTCAACACAAAGGTTTAGTCTTTATTTATGAGTCGAAAATGTTATTAAATTTTTGCATTTTCATATTAATATAAAGATTATTTGAAGAGCCGAAAAAAAAAGAATAGACTGAAAGAATTATATTGTGTAAAAATTAACGTTAATTTTGAGCTGTAACAGTTTCTTAAATTCATACTATAAAAAGAAATTTCTGATGCAATATAGAAATTCTATATTCGAATTAAAATCTCTATAGATATAAACTTTTTAGACATCCTGAAAAAATTTAGGAAAATGTGAGAATTAATTTTACATTTAAAGAGAAATGTTGAGAAAGAATCTTCACAATTCAAATTTGTGATACAACAAATATAGATATACAATTTCTGAAGAATTAAGATTTCTTTTAAATATTTTTGGACACAAAATAATATTATAAATAAATGAGATACTTTACAATAAAGTATCTCATACGTATAAAAATTAAAAAATTTACCTTTGATTATGTCTACATTACATATCTTGTCAGGACAACATGTATATTTATATCTAAAATTTACATAAATATTCAATATATTATGTTAGTACGTAATGTGTACAATTTTCGATTGTGTGCAATTCTAGCATTTATAAGAATACAAACAATAGAAGATGTGTTATAATTATTTTATTTTAATTTATTTCTATCTGTTTGTTTTTTTATTTATGAAAAATATTGGTAGAAAAAATATAATCAAAAAAAGATATATTAACTAATGAGTGCAACTAATAATGATATGTAGTGTAACTCGTAACTATATTATTAAGAATGTGGAGGTTTCTTTTATATTTTGTGAGCATATATATATATATATATTATAGATACGTATATATTGCCATGTCTTTCTCTGAGACGATAAAGAATTTCCATTGAATTAATATCGTGATATAATTATTGGAAAACCAAGATATTTAATTGATGGTTTCAATAAGAAAAGATTATGTATAGTATAGTACAATTTTGATCTACTGCAAATACTTCATAGAAAAAGATTATATATTCTTTTATTATAAATTATTTACAATAAAATAGATTTCAATATTACAGATATATTATATATTGTTATATTATACATATATATATATATATATATATATATATATATATGTATATATATATATTGGATTAGAAGAAAAGTTCTTCGGTATTTTTTTAGCTCAAAATTATATATAATGATATCTTCGTTAAAAATGATCAAAATTTAAATTTAAAAAAAGGATTTTAAAGCTTGAAATCTCCATTTTCAAATGTTACTATATTTTTTTAATTTATGTGAATTTTGTAATTTTTTATGTATAGAAAATTACGCTGAAAAAAAGAAAAATTTTTCTTTTCACTTTGCAGGGCTGCGTTCCGTTTCATGTATGATGCATCATTTATCCTTGTTATTCATCGAATGTTAAACAAGGATAAATGATGCATTATGTATGCATGCGTGAAACGGAATGCACTCTACGTCTGTCATGTGCCAAAAAAAATTTGCAAAAATTTTTTATTATTTATATCATGAAAATTTGGAGTTTTCCTTACAAAATTGTTTTTTAAAAATGTTTCTACGATTTCTTGAGTTATTCGCGGGTTAAGTAAAGTTCTAACTTCGATGGGTTATAACTCCAATAAAAATCATGATACTGTAATTAAAAAGACAAATTCTTAAAGCTGAAATGTTTACTGAGCAAGTATCATGCTAGTATCATATTAATTTTTTAAACGTAAATATAGAACAATATAATATATTATAGGACCGTACATGTGATAATACAAACTATAGAAATCAAAGCTTTAAATGATCTAGTTGGATCTTAAATGCTTGTATGATTCTTGTATGAATATTTATATATTACGTATGTATTGTAATTCTTAGAAATGCGCGCCGAAATGATCGTGATATTACTGCGGTAGTTTAATGAGTTAATGTTTCAAGACCGAAAAATCATTTCGACGCGCGTTTCTAAGAATTACATACATAATATATAAATTCGCACATCATACAAACAAGAATCATACAAACACTTAAGATCCAGCTAGACCGTTTAAGACTTTGATTTCTATAGTTTGTAAATATAGAAATTTGTATATAGAAATAGTAGAAGTATATAGAAATTTGAGTTAAAAATATGATATTACTATCCTTATATAATCATTGCGCAATGGAAGAAAAAGAGAGTAATCATATTTTTAGCTCAAATGTACATATATTTTATTTTTTTTTAAATTGGCAGTTACACTACTTGATAGAACAATGTTTTAGTTTTAAGAATCTGTTTTATTAATTACGGTATGATGATTTTTAACGGAGTTATGAGCAATCAAAATCAAAATGCTCTTTTATTTAATCCTCGTGTAACTTGGTAACGAAAAATTGTAGGAACATTTTTTAAAAATGAACTTTTAGGAAAAACTTTAAGCTTTTATGTTAGACAGTCTAAAATTTTGCAACAAATATATTCTATATATAATTTTGAACTAACAAAATTCCGCAGAACTTTTCTTCCTATCCAATATATATATATATGTACATATTTTTGAGTCGAGGAAAAAGTTTCTTTGTATTTTTTAATTCAAAATTGTATACAATATCTTCGTCAAAAATGAACGAAATTTAAATTTAAAAAAAGAGTTTTAAAGCTTGAAATCTCTACTTTCGAGAGGTTACTATATTTTTTGAGTTTGGTAATTTTTACATTAAAAAAACTATGAGCTGAAAAAGATAAAAATTTTTTTTTCACTTTGCTTTTTCACATGCCCAAAAAAAATTTGCGAAAATTTCCGACTACCTATCGTGAAAGCTTTCCCTACAAAATCATTTTTTTTTTATGTTTCTATGATTTTTTGTTCCTGAGTTATTCACTAGATAAGTAAAGGAACATTTTGATTGCTCATAATTCCGATAAAAATCATCATACTTTAAAAAACAGATTCTTAAAACTGAAAATTTGCTTTAGCGAATGATTGAATGATGAAATTATAACGAAAATTTCGCAACAAATGAAAAATTTTACAAAATTTTATAAAATACGAAGAAACATTTCTCAATATACACACCCAATATACATACCCAATACACACACACACACACGCACGCACGCACGCACGCACGCACGCACGCACGCACACACACACACACACACACACACACACACACACACACACACACACACACACACACACACA
>NW_012130066.1:14665227-14666407 GCF_000143395.1 Atta cephalotes | reverse complement strand
GCGCGCGCGCGCGCGCGCGTGTGTGTGTGTGTGTGTGTGTGTGTGTGTGTGCGTGCGTGTGCGTGCGTGTACACATACATTTATGCATGTATTATATATATATATATATATATATATACACACAATTATTTATTTAGACTTACTCAAAAATTGAGAACTTTCTTTACGTCTGCATAATCCATTAACAAATATAAAAGCATTTTAAAAAATATATAGCTTTTAAATATATACAAAGAGTCATTTTAATCGAACCAGGAAAATATCTCGACAAATATGGAAGATACGGAAAAATGTTTCAAACAAAAGTTGTATGATTCGGAGGGAGATATAAGAAGATATTATTGATTTGATCTTGGATAGCGTCGCCGAGAGCTGCGTTCGGGGAGCGCGCTATCAACGCTATTTGTGCCATACTATCCTTGTTTCACATTTAATGAATGATGAAGATATCATGACACAAATAGCGATAGCGTCTTCCCGAATCCAGCCAAGATCAGGTGAAGATTACATTGATTTTTTTTTAATGGAACACCCTATTTTTCATGGCAGAATCTAATAGCTGGTGTCGAGAGCTTTTCAAAACGCAAGAAGAAAATATTTTTTCATTAAGTACTTTTTGAGTTATGATGCTTGGAAGTTACTGCATTACAGCATTAGCATTACCCAAGCTGTTGATCGACAACTAACTGATAAAACCTCTTGAGTGCTATTCAGGATCATATTCTGGATTTATCAAGATCAAAACCGAAAAAATGGAGGTTGTACTTCTTATTTTTTATGTAAAAATAAATTTTTAGGGCAAAAATGAAAATAAGAGAAATAATCTCCAATCGGTCGGATTACCTTGGGTAATGCTAATGCCAGCGGTACTATAATCTTTAAATCTCATACGTAATTCAAAAAGTACTTAATAAAAAATAATTAAATTATAGTGTTTTGAAAAGTTCTTGATATCAGCTACTAGATTTTGGAATCTAAAATAGGATGTTTCATTTTAAAATTATAATGCAACTTTGATTTGATCTTGGCGACGCTCTAGGTCAGATTGATATAATTAGTAAATAGATCTTTAAACTCTACAACTTTTGTTTGAAACATTTTTTTGAAAAGCGTCATCCTCCCGAGAAAATTCGAGGTCCCGATCTTTTTTGAATATCTTGTATATATATATATATACTTA
>NW_012130066.1:14649445-14660484 GCF_000143395.1 Atta cephalotes | reverse complement strand
TATATAATAATATAATATATATATATATATATATATATATATATATATATATATATAATCTTTGATAACAAGAGATATATATGTTAATATATTTTTGCTTTCGATGACTTAAGTAAATGTTTAAAAGTTTAATATTTAAATAGAAATATTTATATTTAAGAAATTAAATATCTATGTATTACTTGAAGTACTGTCTGCAGTATAATAGTTTACGATTTTTTAACACTTACTAATTTATAATTAATTTGTTAAAATATAAATAGTATTAAGAAAATCGCAAAATGGCTTTCATTGTGATAATTTCTAATATAAAGGTCGAGTCTGAAAAAAAGAAAAGAAAAATTCTAGTTAAAAGTAATTAAATTCAAATGATATTGAAAATAAGAACAAAACGATAACTAATAAATAGAAGTTAAGTATCGATATAAATATTTATAGCTATGATTGTACATTTCATATAAAAAGTACAATAAATTTTAATTCTATACGCTTCAACATAAAATAAACTATAAATCTGATAAACTCAATATATTTTATTTTTAATAAATGTAAATAAATAATAAAACAGCACAAAGGATTAATATAATTAAAATGTAAAAATAATATTACAATATTAAGCAATAACATGAAATAATAAAGAGATAATATTACAATTAATATTTATCGTATCGTTCAAGTGTATTACATATAAGGCCTGATACACAATTTAAAAGTAAAGGTAATAATACTAACGAGATATTATTAAAGGTTTAGTTTTTCCTGAGGGTTTAAAATCGGATCAGAATGTAAGAACTAACCAACTACAGTCAAGCATTTCCCTGTCGTTCGAACAGGAAAATACTCGATTGTAGTTGGTTGGTTCTTACATTCCAATCTGATTTAAACCCTCGGTGGAAACTAGGCCTAAGACGATCGGTTCTAATGTCTTCCGACACTTAATGTTCTAATGTTACACACCAGCTCGGTGTTCGTCGCGCGCGATACGCGCGCATACTATCATATTAATGACAGTATACCTTTTGAATGAGAATATTGGTAAAGCTATATATTCATTGTGTGTGCCAGAGCTATTAAGCTACCACTGAACGACTTTTTTGGTGCGTACTAGGTGCGGCTCAGTGAAAAACGCTATCACTCTACGGTGACGCTGTAAGTTGTTGTATAGAGACGTTCTATAAGCTTCATAATTTTTGGATCTGCGCACAATATATCAAATATTAGACCTAATCTACAATCAATCGGAAATCAATCGTCGTTGTATGTCAAGCCGTAAGAAATTAATCAATTATGGTCGAGTATTTCTTTTTATGCGACAGTCGACCGAATACATATGCGTTCGACATCCGACGCTTACATACGACGTATTGTAAAACAAGAAACAGGAATAAATATTAAGATTTTTAATCTATCAGACATCAATTACACTGGAATATATGGTTTTTGATAGGTTGAAATCTTAATATTTATTCCTATATCTAATATTTCCTCCATTGTATGCAGGATCTTAAATGAATATTCTGGCACATTCAAGTGACTAGTTGGCGATTTAAAATTTAAAAAATACAAAAATTTAATAGTGTTTAATCATAAATATTATGACAGCAGTTCATGGTCATTCATTTAAAATAAAAGCATAATGTATTTTCATTATGCATTTAAATAGAATGGATGAAAATGATGGACCAATCACTGGAGAAAAGATGGTCAGATTTTGATTAAAGCATCTCTAGATATTACGAATGCTTTGAAGCATTTTCTAATTAATAAAATTATTTTTTTCCGTTAATTAAAAGTTTCAATGCATTTGTAACGTTAAGAGGATGTTAAAGCCATCTGTATTACCGACATTTCCATTCGTCTGTATTATCAACATTTCCATTCGATGAAAAATTTCTGAATTGGATTTATGGATTACAAAATTATTGTTACAGAATTAAAGTATGCCCAAACAGGATCTCAGTTGCAATTTCATGAGAAAATCGATAAAAATTTAAAAATTCACTTACTTTTGGTTCATACAGCTGTCATATCAGGTATATATTAGCTTGATATAAAAGTTTTTTAGAATCCATATCTTTAAATGTGCAGCTGAGGTCACATTATTGAATCGATACCGATTTTGTAACTAAGATTGAAAGTCTAAAAGACAAGTTTTTTTCGAAAATACGTATATACGAATGCTTTGCGAAGACTGGGAATGTCAACAGAATTAAAATTTCAGTAGTTACGCAGTCTTGCGATATATGGTGCTGGCATATATTAAATTAGGACAAATGTATGAATTTGAGTAAAGGCGCAGTGTGAAAACGCTAGCTACAGCTAGCGTTTTCACACTGCGCCTTTACTCAAACGCTAGCTACAGTTGAGCTACCCCTACTTTGTAATATATTTCTTTGTAATACACTTCTCCTCTAAAGAAGCCGTCGACAAAACGCCAGCCATTAAAGTCAAAAAACAATGGCCTAGTTTCCATCGAGGGTTTAATTCGGATCAGAATGTAAGAACTAACTACAGTTGAGTATTCCCCTGTCGTTGGACTATAACAGGGGAATACTAGGCCAATGACATATTATTTGCGATTTCAAGTGACAAACGATGGCTGCGTTCGGAAACACTGGTGTCACTAATACACATCAGCTGTTCGGAAATCCTCGTTTGTACTCGGTGTGCACTAGTGTGAGATCGTTCGAAAGTCACAAAGCAAAGGAAGTCGGTGTATTATGGCCGCAGCAGCTTGCATAATGCATAATGTATAAGAGAATCGATGAATCGAAATTCGAAATTTGGAAGGAATGAGTTATATTCTTTTCTTTTTACAATCATATACCGCCGTCATTCCTCTTTACAATTCCATTGCTTTTCTTCATCAATGAATTGTTTAACTTGAGATTAGGGTTAAACGTGAACGGTGAGGTGGAATTGAGATGACACACACGCCACACGAAAGCCGTTCGGAAACATTCATCATCCAAAGGCACACGATACCCCCACTATTTCTCCATTGAAGTCACCAAACACACCAACGAGTTTCCGAACGCAACCCTTATAGGGGATCATGCAGAGTGCGGAAAGCCGCTAACGTTTTAATGCTGCGTGAAATTGCATTTTAAAGGAGAATCGCTATTGTAGAAGGCGACGACATCTAGTTATAAAAATATTCGAGACCTCTGACGGTCATCATTAATACTATAGTAAGCATTATAGAAAATACATAGGAGCGAGCGTGATCTCTCGTCCTCGAATTGTCGTGGTAACTTGCTAAGAATAGTTCGCGTGTTCGGTATTCGTTGAAAATAAAGACTTATTATTAATTCGTCTCAGTGTTCAACAGCAGTATAGAATTGCGGTAAATCTGCGAGATAAATTTATAACGTGTCTGTTGTTGAAATATGAAAGAACCAGTCCAGTTTAATTTTCAGCAGTGATCAAAATAAAATTCGTTGGACATTCTGTAATAAAAACTATTGTATGAAATTTTAGTGTAATATCTAAAGACTATGGAGTATAGAGAATAGGAGGTTGAACTTACATGGACGAGATCGTCAAAAAACGTTATCAAAAATGATCATTTGAATTAGTTCAATCGAGATTTCGTTCCACGACACTGTTCTCACAGTTTGCCTGATCATACCAATTTTACATAGCGAATGCTCCATTCTTCATGCAGTTTTAATAACAATTTACGTCTTCCTATTAAAGGTTCCGCACAATAAAAGGAACAGGGAACAGAGATCAGAAAATAAGAATTTCAACCTATCAGAAACTGTGTATTCAATATTTCTGATAAATTATAATTCTTATTCTCTGTTCTCTGTTCCCTGTTCCTTTTTTATTGTGCAGAGCCTCTTACTGCATAATAAGAACGTTTCTATTAGGTACAACTTTGCTTCCGCCGTTTTCCTATAGATGGCTTTAGCGGTAAGTAGTAGTCGAAATAAATAGATCATAGACGTCATACAATAAACTTGGGCATCTGTCAACATAACCCCATAGAAACATTAGTCGATTTGTGTCTGCATCATAAAGTTATTCTCGATTGAAAATGTCAGTTTCGAGCCAAATTCTCATCATTTGCGGAAGGTTTTAATTTTTTGCTTCAATATGAAGAAATCTGCGGCTGAGACTCATCGAATGCTCTCAAATACTTATGAGGCCGCTATTAGTGAAAGAACGTGTCGTGAGTAGTTTCAATGCTTCAAGAATGGTGATTTTGACGTCCAAGGTCATGCTCTGTATTTGGTGGGACCAGCTGGGCGTAGTATATTACGAACTGTTAAAACCGATTGAAACAATCACAGGCGATCGGTATCAAACGCAATTGATGCGTTTGAGCCGAGCATTGAAAGACAAATGGCCGCAATACAACGAGAGACACGATAAAGATTTTGCAGTATGACAATGCTCGACCCCATGTTGCGAAAGTGGTCAAGACATACTTGGAAACATTGAAATGGGAAGTCCTATCCCACCCGCCGTATTCTCCAGACGTTGCTCCCTCCGACTATCACTTGTTTCGATCAATGGCACACGGCCTGGCTGACCAGCACTTCCGGTCTTATGAAGAAGTAAAAAATTGGATCGATTCGTGGATAGCCTCAAAAGATGACCAGTTTTTTCGACGCGGGATTCGTACGTTACCCGAAAGATGGGAGAAAGTAGTGACCAGCGACAATACTTTGAATCATAAATGTATAACCAGTTTTTTACAATAAAGCCTCGAATTTCGGAAAAAAACGGCGGGAGCAAAGTTGTACACCTAATATTAGATTATGTGTTCGATTGTGTTACGTAAGCGTATATGAGAGAAGTTTTGTGATTCAAACGCCGTCTACCGAGCACCATCAATATCAATTCAGAAACCTGATTTTGATCATACTTTTCAAAGCCTCCTATCTATACTCCAGGCTCAAGACTTTAATAAACTGGTAACAAGATTTGAAACCGAACTGACATTAATTATTTCCTTTATTATTTCCAAAATATTTCCTTTGAAGCTCATCGATCCTGTACATAAAACTTTCTCTAAAAAATTTTCTAAAATCAAGGAAATATATTACACTACTGTATCGGAACCGAAACATTATAAAAATGATATATAAAATCAATGGAATGTCATGTCGATTGCAGGCTATATCGATCCGACTATTGTTGATGGTTGAGAATTTGACAACTTCGAAGAAGAAAATTAATAATAATTCTTATTTTTTAATACGACATTCTTTTATATATATACACACACACACACACACACACACACACACACGTAATCCAACTAATATCAGCAGTTTTTCAAATAATTTCGAGGTTATTCTGAAGTAATTGAAGAACTTCTTACGATTGGTCGTTTGCAATTCAACGAATGAATTGTCACTTGCGCCTTGGAGACGCCTCATTCTTTGTGTAAACATTGATCGTTTTCAGAATTTTCGTTTTCTTGTATATTTCTTCTGTTGCAATAAAACGTTATAAGCGAAATACAATTTTTGCACACTCTTAAATATCGGAATAACACGCCAACTTGACACATTTCTTGCTTTTCGCAATAATTTTAACATTAATAACATTACTTCTTCATATATCGTTACAGATTTACAAAAAAAGTTTCTAAATATTCGTTTCAATTTTTAGATTCAACTAATTCTGTTGAACATGCCATTCCGTTCTGTAAAAATTTTCTCTACCTGTCCCATGTAGCTGGAACGGAATTTTAGTAAATATATTTCACTTTTATAATTCATTATTTTTGGGTATTTAAAGTAATAATAATATAGTAATAATAATAAAGTAATATTATAGGTAAGATAATTGCATATTGCTGCTTTAGTTGCATTAAAATTTTGAAATATCAATTAAATCAAATTAACTTGCGATCAAGGTTACATTCCGTTCTCCGAGGTTACACTCCGGTTATATGGGACGGATAAATAAACTTTTTATAGAAGGAAATTGTGACCTCAAATTTTCAAGTAAATCCTACAATTATAAGAATTGATCAATCGAGTCGAATGTGAGGAGAATATTTGACTGTGATCAGTCAATTCTTACAACTACAACCACTTACAATTACGCTTACGACTATAGGCCTCAGCACATTGAAGGGTCTTCTAAAGAAGTCGCAGACGGTCGGAATCTTAAGTCATAGGAAACTGACCAATTTTAATCGAGTATTCTCCTTACATTTGATTGTGATTGGTTTCTTACGACTTAAGATTCCACAATCATCTACAACTTCTATGTAGAGGATAATACTTAATAGTCATAACCAAATCGCGAATCGTTAAGTTTCTACATTAGTTGTAAGCTGATCGGAATTTGATGTGACAGTCAATCTGAAGCTTGCATTTTGAAATCAATGCTTAATTTGCAACTAATATAGAATTGGCTAGGTCCTGCGATAAGTTGAAATTGTTTATTCTTTATTGCTAATTTCTTATTCCTTCTATTGTGCGCAGGGCCGTAGTCGTATGTCAGCGCACAATGTTTTGGCGCATTTGTATGCTGTATCGATCACATTAAGCCGGTTTTACATTAGTTGTAAGCCGATTGCAAATTTATTGCAACAGTCAATCTGAAGCTTGCATTTTGAAATCAATGTTTCATATCGTTTCATATAATCAGTAATATAAGCATTTTTATTCATTTGCAATGTTGTTAACAATTGTAATAATTGTACATTGTTAACAACTGTATTATAACAGTGCAAATAAAAATTTTTGCATATGTACTGGATTCGATTAATGAAAGACTTGATATATACGGTTATGTTTTTCAATTATTTCGAAATTTATTACATATTATTTCGTTAAATCGAAATCATACTACGCAAGAAGAATTAAAGATTGAGATTGAGATCCAGTTTCACCAACGCAAGTTAGCTTAATTGGCCGAAGGACTTGATCAATCGCGTTTGCTGTTTAGTAGAATCGACAAATTGCAGTTGACAGTTAATCAAGATTAAGCTTGATGACATTGGTAAACCGACCCTGAAAATTGAAGATTGAAATTTGATCTATAAGAACAAAGGAATTTTAGCTCCTATTGTTTTGATTGGTCAAAGGACCTCTCACGAAATCATAGGCCCTCGGTGAGATTGGCTGAAACTTTAATATGTTATAATTCTTGATTCATTGATCAAAAGTGTTTGTAGGCACAAAGCTTGAAAATGACTGGTTTTTTTGTTATAACCGTTTAAAATTTTATTAATGCTTCGAAATCAAGTTTCTGTAACAAATAAAGAGATTTTAGATAACAATATACTATCCACTCTCATCATTCTCACCCTCATTCCCTTCATCATCTCTCTCCCCCCAACCCCACACACATACGTCTGCGCGTGTATTTTTATATGAAAAGGTGCATAAAAATCGAAATAAATCTTTCTTATTACGCTTGTGCGTGCGTGCATGCATGCGTACATGTGTGTGTGTGTGTGTGTGTGTGTGTGTGTGTGTGTGTGTGTGTGTAGGAAGGGAGGGAGCGTATGTGTGTATATATCAATGATACGTTTATGATTTTAGTTTTTTGCCGTTCTCAGAATTACCCCGAACGGCGTGGACGTGATAGGCGTTTCATTCCTTTGATTTTCGTGAGTCCCCTTACCTGGTTTGAGATGCACAAAAAAAATAAAGAGAAGCGAAAAAAAATTTTCTGTCCTGCATTGTTATTGCACTTCAGCAAGCATTCGATATTTTTGCGCACGGTGTTTTATACGCGGAAACAAACATTCGAGTGATAATTAAACACCTCGCACGTGAGAGATAAAGGAACTCACGCATTTCAAATGATACGCGTGAGAGAAATAAAAATCTAACAAAATCTAAATGATTATAAAAAATTACTTCGATTTTTATGCTATTTTTTCATATAAAATTGCGCGCGCGGGCGTATGTATATGGGAGTGGAGGTGGTGGGAAGAATGAAGTGAGGAGATTAGGGGAGTAAGAATGAGGGAAGTAAGATAAGGAGCATAAGATGAGAGAGTGGATGGCATATTGGTATCTAAAATCTCTTCATTTATTTACAGAAATTTAATTTTAAGATATTAATAAAATAAGACTAACGATGTTACAACCTTTGAAAGTTTGGTCATGGAAACAAGGGAAAATGGAAAGGGTATGGAAGGACGATTAGATTCACAAGTATACGCGCAGAGGTGAACACCTATGAGTCGTATGCATCTTTTCGGTCTCAGAATATGGGTCAACGTCCCGAAAGGATGCTATGACATCTATTCCGATGATATCCTTCTGATGAACAATGCGAAACGTCGGTCCTACTTTTTAGGTCAAAGAACTTAATTCTTTTGACGGGAATGAACCTTGTGCAATCTCAGGTATTAGGAAAGGATGCGGGTGGTGATTTAAAATAAATTAAAATTGGAAATTTTTATTTATAATATATTGGGAGTACAAATAAGCTTCCGCCGTTTGCAAAAGACGGCGCCACTAATAAACTATAGTTAAAATTGTTTGATGTAAAACAACATATCATAAGATTGGACATCCGGCAACACCATAACCTTGAAATATTAGCGATTTTGTATCAGCATCATATATTTTTTTTTGTACGAAAATGTCGAGTTTTGAGCCGAATAAGCGTCATTTGCGGGAACTTTTGATTTACTTCTTTAAGTTGAAGAAATCTGCAGCTGAGGCTCATAGATTGCTTGTAGAAGCATATGATGCCTTAAGTGAGAGAAGTTGTCATGAGTGATTTCAAAAGTTTAAGAACGGTGAATTTGACGTCGAAGACAAAGAACGTAGCGGAAGGCCGAAAGTGTATGAAGACGCGGAATTGGAAGCATTATTGGAAGATTCGTGCCAAACGCAAAAAGAACTTGCACTTACATTAGGTGTGACTCAACAAACAATTTCATATCGTTTGAAATCATTGGGAATGATTCAAAAGCAAGAGAATTGGGTTCCATATGAACTGAAGCCGAGAAACGATGAACGCCGACTTTTCACATTTTTGTGAAATGCTGCTTGCCAGGCATAAACGAAAGGATTTTTTGCATCGTATAGTCACTAGTGATGAAAAATGGATCCACTACGATAACCCAAAGAAGAGGAAACCACCATGGGGACCACCTGGCCATGCTGCAACATCGACAGCCAAGCCGAATATTCATGGAAAAAAACTCATGTTGTGTATTTGGTGGGATCAGCTTGGTGTCGTGTATTATGAGTTGCTCAAACCGAACGAGACCATTATTGAGATTCTGTACCGAACACAATTGATCAGATTGAGCCTCAAGGAAAAACACGCCCTACTACTCCAGGCGTGACAAAATTATTCTCCTGCATGATAATGCTCAACCACATGTTGCGGCGTCGGTCAAAATCTACTTAGAAACACTCAAATGGGAAGTTCTACCCCACCCGCCGTATTCTCCAGACATTGCTCCTTCCGACTACCACTTGTTCCGATCGATGACGCATGGCCTGTCTGAGCAGCACTTCACATATGAAGATACCAAAAATTGTATCGATGATTGGATAGTCTCAAAAGATGAAGCGTGATATCCACATGCTACCAGAAAGATGGGAAAAAGTAGTGGCTAGCGATGACCATTACTTTAAATAAAACATTATGTACCGTTCTTTCACAATAAATGCTTAATTTTTTATTAAAAACGGTGGAAACTTATTTGTACTCCCAATAATATAACTAAATTATAGCGAATAAATTATAGCGAACACAATAGAAAAAAAACGAGATAACCATTAAAAATTAGCATACAAACAATATATGAGACAATACTTAACAAAATTAGTGAAGGTTAAGATTGCAAAAATTTATCTCTATATTAACTGAAATTTTTTTTTTATAGTAATATAGTAACAATTAAAATAAATATACATGATATCTTTAAAATAACATACCTTAAGTCAAAAATTGAAATAAAAAGAGTTTCGGATACAAATAATGCATTAAACTTAGAGACAATGCGAAAAGAAATAAAAATATCTTGTTTTCTCCGATGTTTCAAGACAAAATGAAATCACAAAAATGACATTCAAGGGAAGGAAGAAAAAGGATATTTGGAAAGTGATGGGAGAAAGAAAGTAAGAGAGGATAGAAATGTAGATGAATTCGTGGAAGGAATAATAAAAACAAGAAGGAATTAAGAAGGAGAGAGAGAGTGAATAATAGATAAGATTCAGGTAAAATCTCTATATCATTTTGTCTATTTAAGCTTTATTTTTGTCTTTTTATGTGTACCATTTCGGATCATATCAATTTCTTATTGTATGAAGAATCACTGTCCAATAGCTTCACTTCATTCCTGAAATATGATAACGATATACACAACCTAATTTTTTCTTTTTTTGTTGATCTAGATAAAGAATTCGATGCGATCAGAACAATATAATAATTGTTTAATTTAATATATTAATGCCGTAAGTGACACGTGAAAAATGCGAACAACATATTAAATCTGTCTCTTAAATGTCAAAGTTAACACTTTTGTCCTTTTTTATGTATAAATTGTCGTTTTTGTGACAAGTAATAATGTGATCTTTTTTGTCGCTGAAAATGAGCGTTTAGCGTTAGCATAAATGGCATGTTTAGACTGCGATCAATTTAGACGCTCTCGCACTTTAAGCGCTTGTAATCTGTCTTTATCATTCATTATTAGACATAAAATAAGAATAGAAGTATTAAAAAGTGCTGAAAACCGTAGCCAAGGTAGAGCAATAAAAGCGTGAGCAAATAAAGGTTTATTGGCCAAAATAAACGTGAGCAATATCCCATCCTAATCCTAGTAGGTTAAATCTATGTATATTTTCGTAGCTAGACAATTGGCGATATTGTCCTCGAGTTTTTGGATATATCTAGTCACCCTGCGTCGCAACAACATCTAATTATGTGGCATTGCGAGCGTTAGTTGCGGCGCTCGAGTCAATTCTTTTTGACAGTTTTCCTCTCTCTCTCTACCTNTCTNTNCTCCTCGGCTATATTNTCCTACGTCTTTACTTACGTTCTTCCTACTTTCCTTTCGTCGTACGTTACGTTAACGTTACCGTTACGTTAAC
>NW_012130066.1:14644526-14649425 GCF_000143395.1 Atta cephalotes | reverse complement strand
AACTTAATTAGTTAGGTGTACTGTAGTCGTAGTCGTAGGTTCGGTCGCGTCGTCGTACACTTACTTCTTTTACTTACGTTACTTCTTCTCTCTCTCTCTCTCTCTCTCTCTCTCTCTCTCTCTCTCTCTCTCTTTGGTATCATGACGTCCTGCGTGCGAAAAGTAAACCTTTTGTAAATCTCAGCGATAGATTTTAGTTAGCGCTCGATAAGATTAATCACTCTATGTTCACTGCGAGATCGACATCGGTTACCGCTCATGTCATTAAGTAATTACTCGCGTCGTCAGATAAACGCTCATATTGTAGATTTTTGAGTTTCTTATATTCTAACCTAGTAATGCGATACCGATATCCAAGCTATCGTACACACGCAATCACGTTTCTACTCTTTCAATCTGTAAAATATTCATTTGAGTTTATATTAAATCGTCTTATGGCTTGTGAGTCGGAAACAATGAGTAACATTTCCTTATGAATTTAAGGATTTCTCATCAATTTTCTTTCGCCATTAGTTAGCCATCCCAGACACGCTTGGCGCTTGGTGCCTTATTGAGTACAACGTAGTTATAGATTGGTGACCCAGACGTGAATGCGTCGCGTTCCGTTTAACCTAATATGTCCTAACAAGCCGCAGACATGGCTAGTGGCTCAAACGATCCTCCTTAGACAATCCGGGCAACGGTGCATATAGCACCGTCGCGTATAGCCGAAGTGTCTGCACTTGCGCAAAAGTCGAAATCCACGCCGTTCTGGAAATCGAAGCCAAATCTATGGTTCGTACAAATGAAAGCTCAATTCTTCACCGCAATTATAACTGTAGATGAGACGAAATACAATTACAGTGTCTTGGTGATTCTTTGATCGAAGTTAGCGATATCGTTAGCTTATCCGCCCGCGATGGATAAATACGCCGCGCTCAAAGACAGGTTAGTTAAGAGTTTCGCGAATAGCGCCGAAAAGAAACAGCGTAAGTTATATAAACATGACCGCCGTCCGTCGCAATTGTGACGTGCTGACTCCGTCGGATGAAAGATCTCGCGCAAAACGGCATGCCAGAAGAAGTGCTTAAATCTTTATGGCTGCAGCGCCTACAAGTGCAGACTATATTAACAACTACCAAGCATGAACTCGAAGAACTATCGCGATTACCAGAATAACAGACATGCGCTGACGTTAACGCTGTTGTAGCAGTTACACTGACAAAAGCCAATTCGGCAGATTCGCAAGTGTCCGCGCTTCTAGATCGGATGGAGAAATTGGAAACTCATTTATCGCGTGGCAAATCACAAGCCTCACGGAATTCTCTTCGCACCGTTCAAGATCACAATCAGAGAGCAAGTCCTGCTGATCGACGCTTTGGCGGCAAAGCTATCAAGTGTACGCAACTCTACAGCTGGAAGCCAGCGAAATAGGAAAACTAGAAGCTGAACTATCCTCAGGCGGCAGATAGTTTGATCGTGGTAGCTCGCCCGTCTCATAGTCAGCGACCGTCATCAACATCAAATTTTTGATGGACACTGGAGCGAATGTTTCGACCATTCCTGTCTCAAGCGATCGTTCTCACATTAGCGGGTACTCTGCTGCAAACGGTACGATCATCTCTACGTATGGACAAAAACTACTTCAACTTGATTTGAAGTTCCGTTGTATTTTTCAATGACCTTTCATAATCGCCGACACCTTCATTATTGGCTTAGATTTTCTAGCATGTTTCAATTTATTGCCTGACATACGGCATAAGTGTTTGATTGTGATAACACATTTCTTAAAGTCTCTGCTTGTCAACAACGAAGCTATTCCTCGTTTAACAGCGTTAGCCGACAACTGCCCATTCAAAGAGATCCTAGGCAAGTTTTTTGAAATAATTAGAATCACGCACAAACAAACCGTACGGAATGGAACATGTAATCGAAACAACGAGTCCCCCCCGTGTCAAACAAAGCCAGACGATTCTGTTCAAAAAAACTCAAAGCAACTAAAGAGTTTGAATACACGATGCAACAAGGCTTATACAGATCTTCCAAGAGCCCTTGGGCTAGTTCCTTACATCTCGTGCAAAAGAAGAATAATGATTGGTGTCTGTGTGGAGATTATCGCAAACTCAATGAAGTAATTTTGCTCGTTACTCAATTTTGTTCTTGCAAGCCATCACACATTTCCTACATGGCAAAACCGTGTTCTCTACGATAGATTTAGTGCACGCATATCAACAAATTCCAGTCCGCGAATCGGATTCTTAAAACCGCAATCATTACACCGTTCAGATTTTTTGAATTTCCTTATATGATATTCGGACTACGTAACACAGCATAAACTTTTCAAAAATTTATGGATCGAGTAACTGCAAGACTTGACTTCTGTTTTACTTATATTGACATTTTAATCTTCGCAAGATGAAACACAGCATAAGGAGCATAAGCATCTAAAAATACTATTCGACAAGACTTTAACAGCATGGCATAGCAATCAATTCGAATAAATGTGTGTTCGAATAGAAAAGTGTCAGCTTCTTAGGACATACAATCAGCGCTGAAGGCATCAAATCTTTACTCGAAAAAATCCAAACTATCATCACTGAATTTCAAGAACCAGCTACTGTCAAAGAACTTCGACGTTTCTTAGGAATGTTCAATTTTTACAGCCTTTCTCAAAGACCATTGCTACAAGCGCCATTGCTAAATGCGATCTCGGAGCGTAAACACAACAACAATGCGAAAATAAAATGAATTCCTGAGTTCAAACAATCCTTTCAATAAGTTAAGGAACATCTCGCTCAAGCCACTTCGCTTTCCAGCATTTCCAGACAGCAAGGCACTCTCGTTGCAAACAGATATTGCTCTCAGAAAAAGCAATCGGTGCGGTATTGCAACAGGTATTGCATAGCAACGGATTTTTACAACCATTCAGTTTCTTTTCAAGGAAGCTGACGCCTACGCAAACAAGTATAGCGCATATGATAGGGAATTATTAGCTATCTATATGGCTATCAAACATTTCCGGTATATTATATGCTAGAGGAATGAAAATTTCACGGATCATAAACCCTTCATGTACACTTCAAGAAGAAATCGGATCAAATGTCATCAAGATAAACTATTCTTCATATCATCTTCATATGGAGTTTATAACCGATGTACGTCACATTTCAGGCCCTGAAAATATTGTAGCAGATACATTTATCTCGTATCGATACTATCGTATCGACACCAACTAGATAGACTTGATATGCAAGAGATTGCAGAAGCTCAAACTTCGGACGATGAATTGCAACAATTGAAGTAATCTACATCAACGTCTTTGAAGCTCAAAAAGTTTATCTTATCGGAAACAGCATCCAATATTTATATAAAGATTATGCGTTTCGCCAATGATATTAAGTATCAGGCTGTTCCTTGCCCTGATGAAATAAACTGCAAGGTTCACGAAATTCTTGGCATTCCAAGAATGGATCTGGACACAGAAGAAATCCGCGAAACGCATAATCTTTATATAGAAAGGACCCGTGGAAGTCTCAAAAATATTATCCATTTACGTTTTGTGACTTCAGAAAAAGAGATCAGACCATACATTCCTGGGTCATTACGAAGACGAGTTTTTGACATGGTGCATCAAATGTTTCATCCAAGCGGCAGAGCAACTCACTGGCAAATTGCGCAAAAATTGATGTGACCCTCCATAGCTAAAGACATTAAAGAGAGCCCGCACTTGTCTAGCATGTCAGCAAGCTAAAAATCGGCACCATACCTCGCTTATTAAAATACGATCAAATTTCGAGTACATATATCGATATACGTCCTCGGTCTTCTATCTCCTTCCAAAGATTTTAAGTATTTATTAACAACGAATTTATTAACAATTTGACCGATTTACTCGTTGGCCATAAGCTATTTCATTACAGAATTGTACTGCAGATACAATGACAAAGATGTTTTTATTCACTGGATAGCCAGATTTGGAACTCCACGCCTGATCCAACTCCACAACTGATCAGGATTCGCAATTCGAAGCGCAACTTCGACGCATTAACCAAACTCGTCGGTTCTAAACAGTGTCGAACAACCGTATACTATCCAGAATCTAATGGCATCATCGAACGATGGCATCGCTCTTTAAAAACTGCATTAATGTGTCACAATGAAACTTCAGTGGACTGAATACAACGCCAGTAACATTACTCGGACTAAGAACTTGTTTCAAAGAGGATCTAGGCATTTCTATAGCGGTACTAGTTTACGGCACTACGCTCAATGTACTGGCTGAGTTTTTCTCTTCTGAAGAAATACCGAGTGACCCACAAATTTTGAGGATCTCTGCGTAATTACGCAAAAGTTATGGCCTAGACCAACCTCTTATCATATTAATTATTTTTTCATAAAGATTTGTATAACAGCTCTCATGTCAAAGTAAAAGGTAACAGGCGTCCCCTGAACCCCCATACATCGATACGCATAAAATATTAGAGCGCATTTCGAACAAGGTTTTTGCTATAGAAGTAAATGTATCAACGTCACTCGACAGATTTAAACCCGTTTATTTAATAACTCAAGATTCAGAAATTACTCCATCCACTGAGTCTCCGTCTTCAATTAACATTCCAGTGCAAAGTGAATCACCAAGACATATCTTGGTCCAGCAACCAAATGAAAGACTGTTAGATTTAAGAATTAATTCGCGCAATATTTACATTAAGCGATCAATAAGCATAAATTTCTGTTTGTTTCATTCAATTTTATTTTCTGTTATTTCGTTCTAGCAATAATTTAATCAGTATTTCTTTCCATAACGTTTACTGGAAGGGGAGTATTGTGGCGTTGCAAGCGTTAGTTGCGACAAGTCAGTTCTTTTTTCCGGTTTCCTTTCTCTCTCTTTCTCTCTCTCTCTCTCTCTCTTCTCTCTCT
>NW_012130066.1:14634378-14643098 GCF_000143395.1 Atta cephalotes | reverse complement strand
GAGAGAGAGAGAGAGAGAGAGAGAGAGAGAGGAAAACTGTCAAAAAGAATTGACTCGAGCGCCGCAACTAACGCTCGCAATGCCATTAATTAGATGTTGTTGCGACGCAGGGTGACTAGATATACTCAAAAACTCAAGGATAGTATCACCAATTGTCTAGTTACGAAAGTACACATAGATCTAACTTATTAAGGTTAAAATAGAATATTGCTCACGTTTATTTTGGCCAATAAGTCCTTATTTGCGCTTACGCTTTTATTGCTCTATCTTGACTACGATCGATTTGGACGTTTTCAGCACTTTTTAATACTTCTATTCTTATTTTATGTCTAATAATGAATGATAAAGACAGATTACAAGCGCTTAAAGTGCGAGAGCGATCTAATCGATCGCAGCCTATCATTTTATACTGCTAAACGCTCATTTTCAGCGTTAAAAGAGATCACGTGATCAAAATTGACGCTTAAAGATGCACTTTTAAGAGCTGCTCGAACTGATTGTTTCAGCGAAAAAAAAGATTACGTGATTACTTGTCACAAAACTATTAGAACATTTTATATAAAATTTATTTAAAAATTTATATAAAAACGACAATTTATATAAAAAAGGGCAAAAAGTGTTAAATTTGATATTTGAGAGACAGATTTAATATGTTGTTTGCATTTTTCACATGTCACTTATGGCATTAATACGTTAAATTAAACAGTTATTAGGTTGTTCTAATTGCGTCAAATCCTTTATCTATCAACAAAAAAAAGAAGAAATTAAGTTATGTATATCGTAGTCAACGATAATTAACACGGTTGAGTACGACAGCACTGTCGATAGCGTTTGAGCGTTTGAATAAAATTACACGGTGCGGAAGACGACTATGGAATAGAGAATGCGTCATAGAAGCAATTAATCAGCGTTATTCTGTATTATTCCGAATAGAGCTAATTGATTGTTTGTTGAATGACATTTTCTATTCCGCAGCTCTTTTCCACACCTTGTGATTTCATCCTTAGGACGCGTTTTCTTGACGAAAAAACAGAAAGCGAAAAAGCACTGGCCAATCAGTATTTGTACTGATAGTAAATAACAAAAAAAAATTGTAGAGTTCCACCAGCAGAATTCTGATTAGCTGCTGCTTTTCCGTTTTTCCGTCAAGATATAACGTGCTTTTGGTGCTTACCCAGCGGAATAGCATAACACGGAACGAAAGCAGAACCAATCACAACTGCAACTGGTGCGGAACGTTTGTGATTGGTTCCGCTTTTGTTCCGCCATTCCATTGATAGGCGCCCTTAGCGAATGTTCCTGTATTGATAGGCGCCCTTAGCGAATGTTGATTAAGGTAAATTTTACCTCCACAACCGATTTTTCACCAATCAACGCTCTATATCAAAATATTGTTTTTCATGAGGTTCTGGGGCTTAAGGTGCGGTCTCATGGTGCAAAATTGGTGAAACACTCGTGATTGATTATGGCTTCATTCCGCCGATTTCATCGTTTTCTGTTGCGCAAATTTATTTCTTTTGTGGACTCCGCCTATGTGTGCGTACGCATATACATACATATATTGTATTTATAAAACTAAAGCTCATTAAGCTGTTTAAATGGAGAAAACTCTCCCACAAGCATATAATTAATCAAATGCTGAGGCATGTTCGGATTCCCACTTGGGTGTTCTCCGGGTGTCATCCTTGTTTAACATTCGGTAAATAACAGGAATGGATGATACCTGGATAGCACTCGGGTAGGAATCTGTATATAACCCTGAAGATAATCAATGGTAATTAATTGAAACTCCCGATAAATACAGAGATAAATACGGAGATAATTTATCAATTTATACACAGTTTTTAGTTTTAGAACGTTTATGTAATTATTCCTGGATTTTTATTTGCCTTGATGTCACACAATTTTATTAATTTAAATATGGAGATCAATATGATCAGAACACAAATATCGTATATATAATATACAAAAAGGCGAAAATATAAATCAAAATCAAACTGAATATATAAAATGAATATTCCTGTATGTGTGATTTTCGTTTAGTTTCTTATGTCCCATGGAGTGGAATTTGCAAATGCACAATAAATGCAAGCCATTAACAAATTCCGATAAATCTAATGAAAGTGATATACAGGAAGATTCTTGCGCTAAGTGCGCATTCCAGAAATTCCGCTCCATGGACACAAGAAGATATATTATAGCGGAACGGAAACGGCGAAATGAAGCCACGACCAATCACGAATTCACATTGCGCCAATTTTCGTTCTATGAGACAGCACATCAAGATGCTATTCCGTTCTGTCCGAATCTGCAATAGGCATCTGCAAGCTATAAGAAATTGACCAATTACAGTCGAATGCGAGAAGAATAATCGATTGCGATCGCCCATTCTTATGGCTTAGGGCTTAAAAATCTATTGTAGATCTAGACTTAAGCACGGATCGAAATGACGGATTTCTTATTGGAATTAAGCATTCCGTTCCAGTTCCGTTCCATAATAATTTTCTCTACCCGTTCCATTAAATAGAAACGGAATCTGGTTATAAAATATATTTTACTGTTACAATTTAGTATTTTAGAGACCTCACAACAATGTTATTGGCAAGATAATTGCACAAATGATATGTATATTATTAATTCAATTGCCCAAAATAACGAAATATCAATAAATCAAGCACATTTATCTACGGTCGATGCGATATTCCGTTCCGTTTTTACTAAATAGGACGGGTAGAGGAAATTGTTATGAAATGGAACTAGATCTCAATTCTAATGAGAAGTCCGATCCGTCATTCCGATCCGTGCTTAAATGGGACGACACTCTTGGCTGCGTTTACATTGGTAAACAACAAGAAGGCGTTTAACGTTTGGTAAACAACAAGAATGATATTACATCCGGGGAGCATCCCATCTGGATTAACGTTAAACAAGGATGACATAAGCATTCGGATGGGAATCCGAACGTAATCAAGGATGCCCAGTTTTACAACTTGGTTAACTCTTAAGTTCTCAAGTTCAATTTATTTCTCATCTTTTTCCAATTCTAAAATTGAAAAGAGAATAACTAAGTTAAACCTCGATTAAGAATGACTTCTGCACATAGAATGCGGTAACGCTTGCCGCGCGGCGGAAATTATTGCACTAGCTTATAATTCTATTGGCTCCTGCACACTGGACGCGGAAACGTTTGCCGCGTAGCAAAATGTGATGTGATAACCAATAAGCTTACAGCTCCTAATATATTCATTACCGCGTCTCATTTTGTCGCGCGGCAAGCGTTTTCGCATTTTCTAGTATACAAGAGCCATATGTTCTCAAGTAGGCCCTATTTTGCAAAACTTCTAGAAATGATGTAATACTACTTCCGTAGCGCGGCTAAAGTTAGATTGAGTTCAACTTTTGTAATATCTCGCGCGATAAAAATTATAGAGTGTCCAGGAAAGAGACGAATAATGCCTAAGAGAAGATTTCTGAGATCATTTTGAAACGAAAATTCAAAATGTTGAAGCTATAATAACTTTTAAATTATAAGCATTTAAAATTAACGAATCATAGTATCTAAAGTTGGCGCGCTCAGGAGCGGCAACACAAAGTACTAAACGCGAAAATTTATCACTTCTTTTGTTAATATTGATTTTAAGATTATGTATGTGAATATACGATTTTATCTATTATTTCTACAAACGCATTCTACAATAACATTGTGCGACAACATTTTTTTTGTAATAATATTTTTTATTTTAATTTACACGTAAGCTTTCAGATAACAGTTCTTTGAGCAATCTGCTATCAATTTTATATTTTAATTAACAAAAAGTAACTTTTTATGTAGAATTATGTGCTTTAATATTCAATTAAAACTCAGTCAAATACACTTTAAACATTTTATTAAAAGAATCCAAAGAAACTAGGAATTTATATAAATATCATAAAATCATTATTGGGGTTCAGTAATCTCGCTGGCCAGTATTGCGGTCTATTGTGATCTATCCATCTATTCGATGAAGTTCTGTATCTAAAAAATGTCGAATATTTCTGGATGTATGCGATGTTAAAAAATTATATTCCTTCTAAGATGCAACGAAACGTTCTCTAACAGAATCGGTAAATTGTTATGCTTATAATTGTTCTGTATTAACTAATAATTTATTAATTGTTCTTTATTAATTGTAAATTTATTGTTTATAATTAATAATTTCATAATATTTATGCACACAATTCTACTTAAAAAGTTAAAAAGTTACTAATTTCTGCTAATTAAGATATAAAATTAATAGCAGATTGCTCAAAAAACTGTTATCTGACAACTTGCGTTCTGCGTATTGTGTAAAGATAAAATATATCATTATAAAAAGAAAAATGTCGCACAATACGTTTGTGGAAATAATAGATGAAATCTTACATTCACATATGTCCTAAAATCAATATTAATAATAGAAGTAATAAGTTTTCGCCTTTAGTACTTTGCGTTGTGCCGCTACTGAGAACGCCAACTTTAGACAATATAATTCATTAATTTTAAACGCTTATAATTCAAAAGTTATAGCCTCAATATTTTGATATTAGAATTTTTGTCTTAAAATGATCTCAGCAATCTTTTTAAGCGTTGTTTGTCTTTTTCCTGGACACTTTGTATCTATACTTCCGAGCAAACGAGACGCTGATTGGCTTTAATTATCGTATCTTCCGCTGCGCGGCAAGCGTTGCCGCGTTCTGTGTGCAAGAGCCATTAGTAACGTTAGGATGCAATTACATGTATCGCAATACGCGGTACTGAAACTAACTAGGTAAGGGGCTCCGCACAATAAAAGGAAAACAGAAAATAAGAATTTCAACCTACCAGAAACTGTGTATTCCACAATACATGATTTCTGATAGATGTTGAAATTTTTAGTCTCTGTTTTCTCTTCTCTTCCCTGTTCTTTTTATTGTGTCTAACTATAGGAAACCGTGCGCAACTTGTTTTTTTTCTTCTTTTTTAGAATGATGTTTCATGCAGCAGATCGTGCGTAAGCGGAGTTTGCGAAATTTGCAAACAGATAAGAGAAGGATTCTGTAATTGGCGATATCGCGAATCCGCTTATGCACAATCCGCTGCATGGGACATCACCCTTACATGTAGCGCACAGTAAGCGGCACGGACTAATGACAAATAAACTTTAATATGAATTTTTTTTAATATATTAATTTATTTCTGTGCATTTTTCATCAACACTCTTATTTTTTCAATGGATTTACTTAATAATTATATTTAAATCAATTAATTCTATTAAAAAGTGCTTAGTAACGTGAATTTGTTACTAGCCCTTATCGCGCTATATGTAAAGCCGATTCTACATTAATTGCAAGCTGACCGCAAATTTGTTGCGACAACCAATTTAAAGCTTGTATTTTGAAATCAACTCTTCATATTGCAACTAATGTAGAACCGGCTTAATAGAGGAGAAAAAAAGTGGCACGGCAGGAAGAAATCTGAGAGAGGATATGACGGTCCAAAACCTGTAATCGTAAAATGCTGCCACACACTGCCTTCTGACAAATGAATGTAAATTACATAGCAACATCCATTTTTCTTAGGATACATCGTTCATTTTTCAAGACTGGAGATAACTCGCAGCAGCATTTTGCGATTACAGGTTTTGGGCCGTCATGTTCTTTCTCAGGTTTCTCTCTGAACATGGTTGCGCGGTATAATTACCTAGTTAGTTTCTGTACCGCATTCTGCATACCGCACATATAATCGCATCTTGGGCTGTGTTTAAATTCCCCACCCGAATGCACCCAGACACCCAGAATTCCCAGAAAACATTCAGATTTTTTTTGAGTATCTTTACTAGGCGCTTAGGTGGAACGTTCAGATTTCTACTCTATCCGGGAGAATAAAAAAACCCAGTTCCTTGAGTCGAGTGGAATGGATGATAGTAACGCATTAAAGACTTCTTGTGCTATCCCAGCACGTGCATCTATACGAAAATTTAAATTTCAGATTATGCCTGTGTTATAAACAGTATAAACTATAATTCAAACCAAGTATTTAATCATCTATTAAGTTTTATAGGTCGGGACTTAAGATGTTAGTAAGATATTTATTTTATATCTTTTATCATTATTATATTATATATATTTTAGTTATATAATTATATATGTAATTTATATTAAATCTGATATATTTATGTTACTATTTGCTATAACCAATGTATGTAGGACACTCTCTTATCTTAGAGTGCATTCAGATTGCCAAATCATTTCGGTATTTTTCGCTAAGCTCCGCCCACTCACTCAGGCACCACCCAGTGATCATCCACCCGGTGAGAAATCTGAAATCTGAATATAGTCCTGAAGGTGGATGGATCGCACTTAGGACTCTAGTTTAAATGAAGTAACTGAGAAAGAAATTCCCTATGACATCCGATGCGTTCCGAAACTTGTTGTAAACAGTACATTATGATTTTTTTGTAGTTGCAGCGTTTTGTAGTGAGCCGTTTGCGATCGTCACAATGCGTGGTGGAGTTTTTTGTAGCTTCGTTTTAATTCCGACATTTTAGAATTTCTAAACAAGATCGGCAGAAATACAATTCGAGAGTTCGAGCAGTTTCAAGTATCATCACTGCTCATCTTAGATTTTACCATTGGTAAATAAATAAATAAATAAATTGTGGTAAAATGAAGCGGTACGGTACCGATTCTAGCCGTTTCTAGCGGAGACATGGCATGGCACTGGCGGAACTCGGCTGCTCGACGCTAATCGTGTAAAATCACGTGAAATTTGCGAAATTGTCCAAGTTCACCTAAAATTTGAAATTGCCACTTACTGACACATCTCGTTTCTGTTTAGCCGCACGTTAACGAAGCGATCGGTCGATCTGTAACGGTGTGCAGTTTGTATTTTAGTTGTACGACTGTCGTTCGCGAAGGCGCTACGTCGCATCACGTCACGTCACGCAGGAAGTATGATATGTATGTATATGTGTCGTTGGCACAGTATTAATTTGCCGATAGTCTGGAAAGTATGTAGTATGTCGCAATATTGTCGTGTGTTAACGTACATACGTCGCTTCGAGTTAACCTATTCATTGAAGCTAGGTGTCGTGCAACCGTCATTTTGCGCAACGTTTTCCTCTCAGGACACACACAACATACACACACACACACACACACACACACACACACACACACACACACAAAATATGGCAGTTTAACCTTTGCACTCGATGCGGCTTTTACCTCGTTGTCGACTACTTTCGCAAGGATGTATATGCGTTCATTCATATATTTTATAATAAGAATTTTGAGAAAAGAACGATGCGTTTACATTGCATCGAGAATGTAATAGAATAAATTCGATAAAATATGCATGTGTGATATACATATAGCATGTATTCTTGGCAGAATGGAATTTTTATCCTTTATTTTCCCTTAATCAATATGTCTGTAGCACAATATCGAGTCCTGTCACTCTTCTGCTTTCTCTCGTAAATCATATTCTTATTACGTGTATTTTTTTAACTTTTACTATTAATTATGTATCAATACAATGAGTTTGTGTATATAAGATCATTTAGATTTTATAAAATAAAACTTTTCTATTTATAAGATAAAGTTTATCTTGATGATTTCTTATGTGCATTTTAGGTTACTTAAGTAGCAACGATGTCCGTACACTATAAATTTAAATCTACTTTGGATTATGACACTGTGTCATTTGATGGATTGCACATTTCAGTGGCAGATTTGAAAAAGGCTATATTTCATCAGAAACGTATCGGCAAAAATACAGATTTTGATCTGCAAATTACAAATGCACAAACAAAGGAAGGCAAATGTCTCAATTTTTCTTGAAATTTCTCATGAAATTTTTTTCCTCTTATGAAATTTTTCATCTTATGAAATTATTATCCAACTATTGATTATATTAATAATATTCAGTAATCATATTCATCTCCTTAGATTATACGGATGATAATGCACTAATTGCTAAAAATACTAGTCTTATTGTCGCTAGAGTTCCATTGACAATACAACAAAAACGTTCTTGGGATCGAAATGAAACTCCTCCGTTCAGTAATGTAAAGGATGAAACTAATTTAGGTAGGGCTGTAGATCTTACGAGATTAGATGGCTCTGAGGAAGATAAGATCCGTGCAATGATGACACAGTCAACTCAAGATTACGATCCGTCAAAGTATATAATTTTATATTTATTTGTTGACACAAATGAAATACTTTTACAATTGAATTAAATTATGTATAATTAAAGTAAGAAATATATATATATATGTGTGTGTGTGTGTGTGTGTGTGTGTGTGTAATGTTTCATTAGTTACATGAAAATTCGTGGAGCCAATCAGACTGGTGATGTACCTGCAAATTATCGTTGTTATAAATGTCATCAGCCTGGACATTGGATCAAAAACTGTCCACTAGGCACAAATCAAGAACCAATTGAAATTAAGAAGAGTACAGGTATTCCCAGAAGTTTTATGGTACCAGTTGAAGGACCTTTGGTACCTGGTGCTATGATGACACCTACAGGACATTATGCTGTTCCTGCTATTGATCAGTAAGTCACAGTATGCATTATTAAATTATTATAGATATAATACATATATAATTAACAAGTAAGAATATTAAAGCCTATAATGGTTGAAGCTGGATCTTTAATGTTTTAAATAATTCAATGTGAATTGTGTGTGTGTGTGCGTGCGTGCGTGCGTGCGTGT
>NW_012130066.1:14632539-14634207 GCF_000143395.1 Atta cephalotes | reverse complement strand
CGTGTGTGTGTGTGTGTGTGTGTGTGTGTGTGTGTGTGTGTGTGTGTGTGTGTGTGTGTGTGTGTACATGCATTATACCATATTATAGTCATTTAAACTACATGCCAAATTGGTTTTCCAGATTTATAAATGCAATTAAACTACTGGAGATAATATCACAAGTTAAATTAAATTGACAAGTACAATTTTAATAATTTGATACTCAATCTTATCATATTAGAAAAATATTAATGTGCTGAAAAACTATAAATAAAGGACATGTTTCTTACAGATTTTGGTTCTTGGTCAAATCTTCTCATATTTCGGGAAATAAAAAATTGTAATGCCAAGTTCTCTGATTAAAAGTGTCAATGAGCACGATCTCCTAAAATTAACAGTTTTCGAGATATAACTATTTAAACTTGATTAATTTCTATTATTTCAGATATTTTGGACGATATAACCAATCTTCCTACATGATCCTACATGATCCTACAGATTTGAAAAAAATATTTAAATGAACCTTTTAACATGCGAAATAAGATTGTCATTTCGCTTTGCGATCTCAATTGTGCAGTTTTTCAATTGTACAGTTTTTCAGCACATTAATATCTTTCTAATATAATACTGGTAGAGATGTAAAATTAGACGTCCAATTTAATTTGATAATTACTTAACAGTAAAATTATAGTAAAACGGTAATTGATAATTTATTGATAATTTTGATAAAATTTGATTTTTTATAATTTTATGCAAATAGATTTTATTTATGTTTTTCATATTAATGCATAATATAAAACAATATTCTAATATTCTCGAGAGTATAAATCGCTGATGGAATAATAATAGGGCTGTTCTCTAAATCTAAACGTAAAATCTAGTCGATGCTAAATTCCAATATATGGTTCAATATATGGTCAGTATATAGTTTTCAATATATAATTCCTTTAGCTGTGTTCTGTTTCACGCATGATGCATCATTTAATCTTGTTATTCACCGAATGTTAAACAAGAATAATACATTATGCTAAAAAGTAAAAAGCGATGCAGATTAAAAATTCCAATATTTTTTTTATATAATACTTTGTTTTATATTTTAAAATCTAGCTTTTTATTGAATTATAATACTTAAAATTATTCTATATTTCTACTTAGATATTCCGGCAGTAGTGCAATTACAGAAAGATTATTTTTGATGTATAATTGTGTCTTTGTTTTTACTTTAATAGAAACTTTAACAATTTAGTCATTAAAATAGCAAATGAAAGTTTTATAAGTTTAATTGTAAAGTAAAAAAATAAAAAAATACAAATAAAAAGATCAAAATATGTACAAAATAGTTTAAAGAGGGATTTTAGTCTAAAGTGCTAAGAAATAGGACAAATTTTGGAATTTTTTTTAACTATAACTCCTAAAAACTTTAAATTTTAGAAATATTTTTATACACATTTATTAGTTAATTACAAATTTTTTCAAATGATTTTATAAAAATTTGTCCGAGATATATCTACCATATTGAGGCATTTCATGTAACCATAATATGCCGTTAATATTATAGAGCTTATCTAAACGACAAGGAAGATTAGCAATTCAAAAAATTCAGAAAATTTTGAAACATTGTGTGCAAATAGAGTAGTTTATCCATAAGAACTATTTTTTGTTTGTGCGAAATTATTGTTGATATAATTC
>NW_012130066.1:14626808-14628259 GCF_000143395.1 Atta cephalotes | reverse complement strand
TGTAGTGTGTGTGTGTGTGTGTGTGTGTGTGTGTGTGTGTGTGTGTGTGTGTGTGTGTGTGTGTGTGTGTGTGTGTGTGTGTGTGTGTGTGTGTGTGTGTGTGTGTGTGTGTGTGTGTGTGTGTGTGTGTGTGTGTGTGTGTGTGTGTGTAAAAATTCACATTAAATTATTTATAGCATTAAAGATCCAGCTTCGACCGTTATAGGCTTTAATATTCTTAGTTGTGTGTATTCGCGTTATGCATGCGTGCGCGCGCGCGTGTCGTGTGTGTGATCTTAATAAATTATTTATTATTATTGTACATGTAATTGTTATTTTTTCTGTTGTTTTTAGTCAAGCTTATAAGGAAGGTAAAAAGGAACGACCACCATTTTCACAAGATCCAGAACCTATAGCAGAGAAGCCAGAGATACCAGAGGATTTGTTATGCAGTATTTGCAAAGACCTTTTAACGGACGCAGTAATGATTCCATGTTGCGGAAATTCTTTTTGTGATGAATGTAAATCTCATCAATTTTATTTATTATTAATTATGATATCAATTATTTAAATCTTTATTACATTTACACATATTTATACATATACACATATATATATATAATAGGTGTACAACTTTGCTTCCGCCGTTTTCCTATAGATGACTTTAGCGGTAAGTGGTGGTCGAAATAAATAGACGTCATACAATAAACTTGGGCATCTGTCAACATAACCCCATAGAAATATTAGTCGATTTGTGTCTGCATCATAAAGTTATTCTCGATTGAAAATGTCAGTTTACGAGCCAAATTCTCGTCATTTGCGGGAAGTTTTAATTTTTTGCTTCAATATGAAAAATCCGCGGCTGAGGCTCATCGAATGCTCTCAAATACTTATGGTGAGGCCGCTATTAGTGAGTGGTTTCAACGCTTCAAGAATGGTGATTTTGACGTCCAAGGTCATGCTCTGTATTTGGTGGGATCAGCTCGGCGTAGTGTATTATGAACTGTTAAAACCGACTGAAACAATCACAGGCGATCGGTATCGAACGCAATTGATGTGTTTGAGCCGAGCATTGAAAGACAAATGGCCGCAATACAACGAGAGACACGATAAAGTGATTTTGCAGCATGACAATGCTCGACCCCATGTTGCGAAAGTGGTCAAGACATACTTGGAAACGTTGAAATAGGAAATCCTACCCCATCCGCCGTATTCTCCAGACGTTGCTCCCTCTGATTATCACTTGTTTCGATCAATGGCACACGGCCTGGCTGACCAGCACTTCCGGTCTTATGAAGAAGTAAAAAATTTGGATCGATTTGTGGATAGCCTCAAAAGATGACCAGTTTTTTCGACGCGGGATTCGTCCGCTACCCGAAAAATGGGAGAAAGTAGTGGCCAGAGATGGACAATACTTTGAATCATAAATATATAACCAGTTTTTTACAATAAAGCCTCGAATTTTGGAAAAA
>NW_012130066.1:14621740-14624711 GCF_000143395.1 Atta cephalotes | reverse complement strand
ATAATATATAATAATAATAANAATANACACACACACACACACACACACACACACACACACACACACACACACACACACACACACACAAGTTTCTTTATATTACAGGTATTCGTACACTTTTATTGGAATCCGAAGAACATGAATGCCCAGATTGCAATGAGAAAGATGTCTCCCCAGAAACTCTCATACCAAATCGATTTTTACGTAATGCAGTAATGAATTTTAAAAATGAAACTGGTTATGCCAAAAGACAAACGTATCGGCCTCCTGCTCAAAATGCTGGACAAACCACTACATCAACAGATCAGTCGAAAATTGAAATACAGCAAGTTGCAAGTCATGTATCTTCTCAGGCTAAAACTGTTCAATCACCCATTGCTCCTAATGCACCATCGCAAGAATCTGTAGAACTGTTATCCACTAATCTTGAATCTCCGCAACACTTATCAACCAACCTCTCTGGTTCACAGCCATCAATCAGTAAGTGTTTTTGGTTAACTGATATTATCAGTTTGATGTATGTATATTTAAAATAATAATAAATAGATCCACACTCTGTAATACAGTAATAGTATTTATACTATATATATAGGGTTGTACGCGTTATCTCAAAAAGTAACGTGTTACCGTTATCGTTTTTTGAAAAAAGTAACTCGTTACCAATTTTAAAAAGTAACGCGTTACTATTATCGTTACTTGAAAAGAAACGATTCGTTCCTTTTTAATTACTTTTTATCGTAATTATTTACAATAATCTCTCCCCCCCCCCCTCCATCTCAAATCTTAATAAAAATATACTTATTCGATGTGTTTTCATTCAAAAACGAAAGAAACGGCAAAAACGCGGCGGCCTTGTGAATCAAGTTATTAAGCGTTAAAGTTGGAGACTTTAGAAATGAAGATATCTATCATCCAGATTCAATACAGCTCTACATTGTTAGAAATGTTCTTAAATTTTATTAACTTTTAAATTATACAATTTGAATTTAATTTCATGACATTACATTAAATTTAATGTATTTACAACTAAAAAGTATATTTGTATATACATGTATATAAAATTTATTTTTCATAAATTTAATGTACATGTTCATTTCATTTAAGTAACTACTGTAATTTAATTTTCAGTTAAATCATTCATTACTTTTAATTTCCACAAGCTTTTTGTTTATAACCACAAGCTTCATTTACACATAAAAAAAATATTTACATTTCTAACAGTGTATGTATATGTTCTGCACTAATTACACAAATTCACTGCTTTAAAAACACAAATTCAATACTTCAAAACACAAATTTACTGCTTTAAAAACACAAATACTCTGCTAAAGAATTTATGTGCTTAAAATAGTGAATTTGTGTTTTGAAGTAGTAAAATTGTGTTTTTGCATAGTGCTATATTGAATCAAGATGACTGATATCTTAATCTCCAACTTTAACGCTTATTAACTCTTTCATTCATTGCCGCATTTTTTTATCAGATTCTTTCTCGTTTTGAGTGAAAACACATCGAATAAGTATTGTATTTTAATTAAAATTTGAAGTGGGGGGGGGGAGGTATTTTAAATAATTACCTTTTTTTTTAATAATGCTAAACTAAATTAATAGATTTTAAAATTACATTAGCTAATAATTAATTTAATATTAAATGTAAAATAAATATTCAAATTTGAAAGTCTTTACTAACTAGTTTGCATATAGAGCAAGTTTTTCTCTATGTTAAACTTATCTATAGTTTTATTAATTCTTTATTTTCCTAATATCGTTATTTTAATGTACTCATTTTTATAAGCATTTAGATTAAACATAATATATAGATTAAACATTGTTTTTAAATGTTAATGTTCCCTGGAAATAAATCGGTGAAATCAATAAACCTATTTCAGTATAATTCATAATGAAATGGGTCAATTGAGATTTTCAGTGATTTTCAGCGATTTCAGCGATTTATTTCAAGATTACTATTATCTGTATTCAATATTTATTGTCCATAAATTACCAAAAATTTACAGTATATACATAAATGTAATGTGAATTATATATTTTCAATAAATAACAAGAAGAAATACAAGCCAGATTTTTATTTTTATTTCAAATTCTTAGAACATAACTTCGACCTCATTATTATATAAAATAATACAACAATAATACAACAATAATACAACAATATAAGTAATTTTTGATTGAACTGGTTTCAATTTTAACTCTGATCGCATTTGCTTCTTGTGAATTAATTTGACTCATTGTTTCAACTACTAGTTTATATTCTTGTTAAACATTTGCATTTGAGAATGTGTGCTGATACATTTTTTTATTGAATGATTCAACATAATTTAAATAATTTTATCCATATGGACTAATTGCGACCAATATAATGAAAGAATGTAATTGAGAATATTAGACTGAAAGCATTATTGCGATAGAAGATAGATTTGAAGGAATACTATCAACACTACGTAACTATAATCTGTAGAAATTGTATTTAATCGTTTTATTAATTTTGTTAAATTTGCGTTCTCTAACATGTATACAGGATGACCTAATAATAAGATGAAACGTACGTTCTAAGAATTTGAAGTACATAAAAATCTGGCTTGTAGCCCCTTTTTGTTATTTATTGTTTATTATTATTGAGCCATTATAGGAATTATTATTTTTATTATATATTTTCAATATTGGCGGTGTCTATTAGAACACTGTATAAAATATTAAATATTTTTTAAGAAATTAAGAATAAATTATAAAATAAGAAAATAATAAGGGAACTAAAGTGACGGTAAAAGTAACGGCTAAATTCGTTACCGTTACTATAAAAATGTAACGACAGTACTGAAAAAAGTAATGAAAACGGTAACAGCGTTACAAGTAATGCATTACTCCAATCCTACACACACACACACACACACACACACACACACACACACACACACACACACACACACACACATATATATATATATATATATAAGTA
>NW_012130066.1:14608206-14617002 GCF_000143395.1 Atta cephalotes | reverse complement strand
GAATACTCCCTCCGTATATTTTTCTATTTCTTGTACGTAAACAGACGCCATTATATTGGAGTATGTAATCAATATATAGTTTCGACTTTTTTTTATTCATATAACACGTGATATATAAAAAAATAGTCTTGTCGCGATGAGACTTGCTGGATAACGTGCCTATTTCATTACAATCACATATCATTGACGAATATATTTAATCGAATTTATGTCGGCCAGCTGACAATATCAAACACATAACCTCAAATGAACCAAAAATGAAAAGGAGAGAATGTAAAAGAATCCTGCCTATGGCAATTCGATGAATTCCAAGGATGTATCGTTAATCCGCTCTTTAGTAAGCTATATAATAATCGCCAATTTGAATTGCCTACTTATACGTGATATGCTTCTGACAGCTCTGCCTGAATCTACTTCAGAGTCACACTTGCAAAAAAGCGATTCAATAACAAAACTAACAACTGATGAGGAAACTGAGGTGCCTCCTCCTCCAGGAACAGAACCTCTACTCCCGATTCCTGCCCTCGTGAGCTCGCCAGAGAGAGAACGTGAGCGAAGCGATCCCTCCAGCCGCGATAAGAAAGAACGAGACAATGAATACTCAGGAGAACGTCAATCGAGAGAACGTCGACGAAGCTTCAGTAGGGATGGACATCGTGACAGGTAGATATAAGAAAAGCAAATTTTATCACTAAATCCCTATTATGACATAAAAGATAAACTGAATTAAGTTATACATTTTGCTCATTAATCCACAATTAACAATGCAGAAGCGGAGAGCGTGGTCGTAGAATTGAGAATTTACGGCCATTGAATCACAATCGAAATCGATCCCTGTCGCCCAGACATTCCCAACACGGCGAATATTCATCGTCGAGTGCAGTGTTACCTCACTTAATGAACCCACCTCCTTCTAAGAGCTATCAGAGTCATTTAGCAGACGATGGACATTATCCACCTGCTATGCATTATGACAGTGGAATACGTAGATCTAACGAAGACCGTGCGGGTACTCCAACGGTAAGAGCAGAACATAAAGAGAATTTTTTATACTTACTTGAACATTTATATTTATTTGTCGCTGCACTTTTCTGCAATATTTCAGGTCGACGAACCACATTTGCATGTTCCTTCATCTGGCAATCAACCACCATTATTGCCTTTTCCACCAGGTGAAGAGCGCATTCCACCGCCAAATTATAATCAGCCGCCACCAAATGTACCTCCGCATAATCCTCCGCTTTTGCCGGATCCATATATGAGTCATCGAATACCGATATATCCGCATCAACAGGGATCACATTACGGACCACCAAGATACGATAGACCTCCTTACCAGCAACAAGGATACCGACCGTCTCAGCCACCCCGAAACTATAGTGGGCCACCAAGAGGACCAATGAGAGGATTGCATCATAGTAAGCAACATTTATTCCATACAAATATGATACAAATATGTAGATAAAAAAAAAGATATATACTTTAAATAAAACATTTACTTTCTTTTCATGGCATTTTTCATTTTTGTAAAAATTTTGTTATAAAAGCAAAACACTTTAAACCTATTTTACAATGTGCTCTTTGTTTCTTGTTTCTTGCTTTTTACGTTTTACTTTTTTTTCTTTCTTGCAACCGTTTTATCGACAATATGCATTTCTTGCTACATGTTTCCTGTTTCTTCCAAAGTTCATTAACTTTTATCTCGGGCAACATAAAAAAAAATCAGATAAGAAGCAAAAAGCAGAAAACAGAAAATATAAAGCATATAGAATAACCATTAAATACAGGTAAATATACTTTAATTTGACATTTGTGCTTTTTTTTTTTCCCGAAGCGTCTTATATGAATCTTATATATTTTGATGTTTGGATTATTTCATTTTTGTTTTTCATTTTAGCATTTAACATTTGTATCTTGTTTTAGTGGGATATCGAAATCTGCAACCACCACCACCTGGACTCGGTAGAAATATACACAATAGAAATCTACCTGGGTAAGTTAATTTTCCAATAATTTTCCTTGATTAATAAAAATCAATACAATGTTATTAATATACATTTCATTCTTCAGAATCATTGATGATCCATTGGAAGCATTCGAGCGAATGCTCCGAGAGAAAGATGAGAGAGATCGACGTTTAGGGAAGCATAGAAGAAGAAGCAGAACGCGATCCCGATCACGTAGTTACAGTCGATCTAGATCACGCTCTTTTGGTCGTAGATCGCCTTTTGCGTCTCGTATCAGTCGATCTCGCAGTCCGCCATCAAAGCGAAGATCAACAAGGTCACCGTTACCACTCCGACCTCGTAGTCGTACTCCAAAACGTAGATCAAGAAGTGGCAGCTTCTCTATCAGCAGGTACTTTTGTAGTTTTAACATGCAAGGTTTATTTATTGTTATTCTATTTTTCAAGTTTTACTTGATGTTGCAGATCTAGATCGTATTCTCGCAGTCAGTCGCCGAGACCATCTCCATCGAGAGATAGAGACAGGGAAAGAGATCGGGAAAGGGATAGAGAGAGAGACCGTGACCGTGATCGCGACAGAGACCGCGAGCGGGATCGAGATCGTGATTTATTGCCCAGATATCGATCACCAGTCAGATCACCTCCGAGGTATGCTTCGCATAATATCATCATTATATAAGAGACATCTTGTAAAATGCATTCTGAATACATTTATATTATTCTACAATAAGCCATTACCTTAGCTTTAAATCTTAAGGGGATTCTAAAGTCGTCTACTTACCTAGAGTTCTTAATTTTCTGAAAAAATGAAGTCGAGAAAAAACTACATTTTTTTTCTTTTTTTTCCTTTTTTTTAAAAAAATATTCTTTCAATAAGTTCTTTTTCGCATACATTTGAATTTAATGATAGAATGTCGCTTTAAATTATTTTAAATTATTTTTTACAAATAAGTAGAAGATTTATTTTCTTTTATGCATTATTACATGACAGGTTTTTCGGGTGTGTTGATTGATTGTAGAATGGAAAAATTCTCGAATCTAAAAATATTTTATGCAGCCAAATAACATATGAACATACCTGCAAACTTTGTCGTACGACAATAAAATCTAGAGCTGTCATGTTCTGACAACATTTATTTCATATAAAAAAAAGCTGTAAAAAGGTTGTTAGCAGTCAAGAAAATCAAGGAAAATCGGGAAAAGTTAGTGAAAGCTGTCTAAACTTTAGATGCTCCAGAAATTATTTTATTTGCTACTGAGCATATCTAAAGATAAATTTAAGGAAGCTTTAAATATAAAGTCTGACTATGAATACGAACAAAAATCTCAATAAAAAATGTGCAGAACAAAAAACCATGTATATCCGCCATTTCTCGTAATTTATTTATTATTTACTCATCAGTAGTTGTATCAGTAGTTGTATGTTCCATTTAACGTTTGCAACACATTTACTGCAAGTATCGTATTATTATTTATATTTGCAACTTGTTCTTCAAGGTGAATAATTCTTTGAATATAAATATTGTTTATTGTACTCTTTATAAAATAAAATATTTTAATATTTTTCTTTGTTTCTATTCTATTATATTAAGAATCTTTCAGGTTTTAATCAGGGAATTTTTCCAAAAAGTGACCGAAAAAATCGGGAAAAGTCAGGAAAATTTTTTTTTCTTTTTTGCTAATAACCTTGCTATTTACGAAATAGTAATCTATTTAATTAAAGAATTAATATAAATCGTATTGTTATACGAAAATTTATGTGTATGTGTGGTATGCGTGAGTGAGATATTGATGTAGTGATGTGTCAATAATATGTAAATCATTTGCTATTTACAATATATCTAATCGTCTTTAGGATTCCCTTAAGTCATAAAAAATAACTAATCTTATAAATAATTAGTCTTCTTACACATTCGACTATGAATTTCTCACGGCTTAAGCTTAAGTTATGGCTTATTATAGAAAACTCATTAATGTATAAATTACGAACGATTTAATGTTTCAGATTTCAAAGAGAGAGGGATCGTGAGAGAGATAGACCGCGATCACGCGAACCTCGAGATGGATACAACACTTACTACGGCGATTCACCGGCTCATGATTATCCATTTCGTGATCGTGAACGCGATTTACCGCCTAGGGAGAGACCGTTGCCGAGATATCCTATAGGAAGAAATCAGCCATCCCAACATATACCGCCGTTGATGCCGCATCTAGTCACTGGAGGTCATCCACCACCGCTTATGTCATTGGGACCTTCACCTACGGACAGGAAAGACTATTATGATTCCTACAACAGGTATTTTCGCCTCAATAGTACTTTCATTCATGTACACTACGTTATGCAGATAATCTACCGATATGCTAGCTTAGTTTATTTATAAACAAAAAACTATGGCTAATGAATTATACAAAAGCGACATGGTATATAAATCGAATTATCTTGTAGCGTGAAATATCGACGTACTGAAACAATTCTGCAAGTCATTTTGACAATGCATATACAAGTTAAACATGCAGTTACATTGCATAAATTTGATAATAAAGATTTCTAAATTCCATCCAAGTTTAAAAAGAGTAAAAATTATCTTTTTTGTGTGCTACGAAGAGTATAATATTGCTAAATTAAAAGATTATTTTTTATGCATACAGTATTTTATATACATATATATTGTGCACACATTTGCTTTATATGTATATGTGTGTATACACGCGCGCACGCGCGCACGCATGGTATGGCAATAAAATTCGGTGAATGTTATGAGAAAATAAACACTACATAGTTAATATACAAATGATCTTTATTATCTTTTGATGGTAATCCCCCCTAAAGACAATACACTTCTAATAACGTTTATTTTAATTACATTATTGAAGAAATTCTGTGAAAATTATTCCTTGGACATCACCTTATATTTTGTTGTCGATTCTGAATGTTCGAAATGTCTGTAATAATTCTTTTTATCTCCTCCTTTAATTTAGAGCGCAAAAAAATCTGATGGAACAAGATCAGGGGAATAGAGAAAGTGATTCAAACAATAATGCAATGCTAGTTCAAGAATTACTGTATATGTTTTGAATCAGAATCCCAGATAGAACGTAGTTATAATTAATTAAATCATAATGATATCATCATCATGACTTCATTTGATTTATAAAAATATAATTAAACTTAAAATTATTAAGGTCATGATGATGCTCTTATGATATTATTATGACTTTTGTGTTCGAGGTGTGATAAGACCAACTTAAGGCCATATCCAAAGATGATTTTTTACAGTTTTCGCATGTTATTTGAAATATATTGTCTTTAGGAGGTATTACTTTGAAAGACAATAAAGATCATCATTCGTACCATGAATGTAGGTGACTTGGAATAGTGCAGTAACTTGGAACAGCATGTATTTTTGTTAAATTTAATCGTGGTATTCATCCACGAGTCTCTAAAGGAAGTTTAAGTTTTCTTTAGTGATTCATGGATGCAATTAAATTTAACGAAAATACATGTCCCAAGTCACACTTGCGGTATATTAATTAAGTAATGTTTATTTGATACAGAATTCTTAAATATAAAGATTAAAATAGAAAAATTACAAGGATGGTAAATAGTAAAGTAATTTAAATCTTCCACATCTTCTTTCTGCATAAATATTTCTTTTTCCTTTAGCTACATTTAATTCTTTACAATTTTTTAAATTATTATTCTCTATTCTGCTCTAAATAAATGATTTATTATTCATAAGTATAGAAAATAATTGAAAAAAAAGATGTATATATTTTTCAGACATGTATATACATATATATTTAAATATACATACAAATATATATAATATGAATATATGTAATATGCGCATAAAGTATGTACGGATATATATGAAGTTTTTGCTATATATCAAATTTATGCAGCTTATATATTTATGTAACATTTTAATTTTTGCAAGAGTGATATTGGATATTGTGTGTGAAATTATTGTATTTAATTAACTCTTGTTTCATGATTCGATTGTACAAATTAATATATTTTCTCTATATATATATATATAGAGTTGGAGGAAAAGTTCTTCAGTATTTTGTTAGCTCAAAATTATATATATAAATCTTTGTTAAAAATGATCAAAATTTAAATTTAAAAAAGGGTTTTAAAGCTTGAAATTTCTACTTTCGAATGGTTACTAGATTTTTTGAATTTATAAGAGTTTTGTAATTTTTATATATAGAAAGTAATTTTTATATCTAGAAAAATTGAGAGCTGAAAAAAAGGAATTTTTCTTTTCATTTTGTGGGTTTGTCACGTATCAAAAAATATTTGCGAAAATTTTCTACTATCTATATCGTGAAAGTTAGAAGTTTTCCTTACAAAATCGTTTTTTAAACATTTCTATGATTTTTTGTTCTTGAATTATTCGCGATTAAGTAAATAAAAAGGAGCATTCTGACTTTGCTCATAACTCCATTAATTATCATACTGTAATTAAACAAACAAATTCTTAAAGCTGAAACATTGCCCTATCGAATAGTATCATGCTAATTTTTTTAATGTAAAATATATAGAAATTTGAGTTAAAAATGTGATATTACTATTCTTATAATCCCATTGCGCAATGAAAAAAAGGACAATACTATCACATTTTTAGCTGTGAAATGTGCATATATTCTATTTTTTTTAATTGGTAATTACACTTGATAGAGCAACATTTCAGCTTTAAGAATCTATTTTATTAATTACGGTACGATTTTTAACGGAGTTATGAGCAATCAAAATTAGAATGCTCTTTTATTTAATCCGCGTATAATTTGGTAACAACAAGTTGTAGGATCATTTTTTAAAAACGAACTTTTATGAAAAACTTTAAGTTTTCACGTCAAATAGTCGAAAATTTCGAAACAAATATATTCTGTATATAATTTTTTGAGCTACAAAATTCCGCAACTTTTTTTCCAATCCAATATCTGTAATATATTTGTAAATACTGAAGAGAAGACTGAAGAAAAAATGCGTTTTAGGCCTCTCATATTTAATACGCTTCTATATCTGAAAAGTAAAAGATATAAGAAATTGTTACCTAATTTATTTATTTTTAAGACAATATTGACATTATATATGAATAATAATGAGATAATAAAAAAAATATGTAATGAGAGTATGATTTATGAGCACAGTGAAATTTTTACTCTATAAAATTTTTTGTATTTTTTTATGTATTTAATTTTGTTATAAATCTGTTTGAGCAACGAGCATAGCATGGTAGACAACGCAAGTCTACCATACTAGGGGGGACTCAAGTTCGATCCCCGATAGATCAAGAAATTTTCATTTGCGCTTGTTGCTCTTCTTCGGTGGTCTGGCAAATCACCAGTATCCAAGAGTATCTATTGCCAAGAAAGCCTCTTGAACTGCCGTTCGGAACCGGCATTAAATCATAGATCCTGTATGTTTGTGTATAACTTGCGTGCGCACCACGGGCATACGAGAGAGGTAAGATAACTGTCCTTATTAATGTGCCTTTTAGTCAATTTACTTATTACTGAATTAATTATCAAATATTGTAGCTTTAATTTTATCTGCTTGCAATCAATATCGGTTTTTCAACTATTTCTTTTTCTTATAATATTTCTTTAATCTAAAAAAAAATGTTAATATTAATTTATAATGATTTGATAAAAATAAAAAACATGTTTTTATTCCTATTAGCGAGTCCTCCAAGCAATGACCCAATTTATGTACCTATCCGCATTTGACTCATTTTAACATATAGTTACCAAAACTATACAATAAATTTAAGCTAATTGTTTAAGTTAATACATATAAATCATTTCAATTATACTTATTTCATTAACTTATTTCATACACTCATAACAATGTTCTCAGCTTTAATATAGGGTATATTAATAGGGACAAGCTTAAAATCTTGCGGTACGTATTAATGGATTCACATGAATCCCTCATATCTTTCGAAAAGTATTTAAAAACTTAGTTAAAAAAATGAAAATATTATCTTTGATATCGTATATATTAATAATTTAATTTAACAAAAAAAATTTTCTTATTTATTCGTGCTAGTTTTCTTTATGGCTTATTGAAATACAAAAGCACATTGGCTGCGTTCAACAGAACACAACAATTTTGCCGTTTTATGATTCTCTGCTGAGATAGGACCATTCCTTTTGATCTAAAAGCATAACTCGATTAGCATGAAGAATACTTCCAACAGTTGCAAAATTCTATTGAACACAGCCATTAATAAGGATAATTACCTAGGTCTTGCACCAATTTTGGAATGTTGCGCTATCGAATGAAATAAATCTGTTTGTTTTTTATTTTTTTAGAGACTAATAGCGAATTCGGCAGACCGTACTAGTGTACGGTGCATTGAGTGCGAACTTTTTCAGTGCCACGCATTCAGCTTGTGCACTCTGTTTCAGTGTGTTAAGATTGTTATATATTCGGCAAATGAAAACTGAGCTAGCGTAATGTTGAATTTATATTCGAACCAACCGAATGAATCGAACGAGTTCAAGAAATATTGCACTATTGACAGTGCAATTTAGCATAGCACTAAAATGGTTCTGCACTCGCACCATGTCAAAGCAGCACAAGAGCGGAGTCAGTGATGTGTGCCGAATTCATCATAAGACTGTCGATTTTTTTAAATATACATGCGCCAATATCTATGCATACATGATACAGATACACAGATACGCTCATCCTTCTCTCATACAACACACATACACCCACGCACGTATACACACATACAGAGAGAGAGAGAGAGAGAGAGAGAGAGAGAGAGAGAGAGAGAGAGAGAGAGAGAGAGAGAGAGAGAGAGAGAGAG
>NW_012130066.1:14600525-14603675 GCF_000143395.1 Atta cephalotes | reverse complement strand
TATATATATATATATATATATATATACATATAACATGCATATTGTGAAATGTAATTTAAAAGTGGAACAAGAAGAGAGAAGCAAGGAAGAATATCGGGGATCATCATGGAGAGAAGCAAGCCAGCTGATTGACACGTCTGCATGGTTTCTGAATCAGGTGAATTCAGGGCCAAATCAACATTTGTAATGAAAAAAAAGCTTATTTCCATTTATTTTCGATATCAGATTCGGGACTATTCATTAAAAATGTATCATGTCATAATATAAATAAATCAAACGTAAAGAATGACCGAAAAAAGGTAGTGTTTTCGTCCATTTTTTAGGTCTTCAATTTTTAGACTGAACTATATGCCAAATGATTCTACAATTAGATATTAATTACAAGAAAGTTTCAGGTTGAGAAAACAATTGTTATCATAGCTGGATGAGGAGCTGGAAGAGAGGAGTTACGTATTACCAGGGGGAATCTGTGCAATTTTTTTTTTTTTTCTAAAATAATTGATTTACAAAATCACCAAAATAAGTGTGATTTAATCGATCTTACCTTCATCGGCTGGATCGGAAGCGGCGCACTTGCACAATTCAATGCACATACCACATTGGCTCACATTGGCCGGTTTCTAGTAATTTTTAATTGTTTTATATTATATTATTTTAAATTAGCCAATTAGCGATGTGAGCAATTGCTATACACTCGGCTAGATTAACCTTTTTAAAATGTCGGACCTTGCAGACCTATAATAATTCAAGAATGGACTTTTTCTATCCTTTGTTAATAATTGTCACTTTCAATTTCAAACTTCTCTGTGATTAAAGTATCAATATAAAGAAAAATTTAGCACACAGTTCAGTTCCAAAACCAAGAGCTCAGAAAACGTGCGATTTTTTCGGTCACTCTTTCAAAAGACTGATAATCTGACAATTTAATTTTTATATCTAATTTATATATAATTATTTGAATATTCATTCACTTAATTGTAGTCATGAAAATATATATTTTTCATCAGCTATTTTAAAGCAGCTCAAAGTTACAAATGTTGCTTTCTGTATTTCATGATTTTTTTAGTTAATAATTTTAACAAAATATCGGCAAGAGGTGATTGTGATTTCTTTCAGCTATATGGAAATCAAAAAGTGCAATAATTTTGTTAAAAAATTAACATATTTTTGTCTTAATTATTTGAATTTTTATTAAATAGGTGTCTTCCATACACCACAGATGTGGCAAATAAACCTCGGAATTGACGGAAGAATGGAAGAAAGGAACAAACTATTCTCTGAGTTTCTTTTTTCTCTAAGAGTATCTTAACATGATTAATTTTCTCGATATACTTTGACATTAAATAAATTCGTTACTAACAATTATTCGCAACGGCGTTCTTCGCGCGCTGTATTCTATAAAAAGACAATATATATTTAAAAAAAAAAGAAGGCTTAAGAATATCTAATGTTTAGCAGGATAATACTAATGTATCAAGTACTATACTGATCTTCTGTCAACAGATATTCCGGACCTCATCCATCGCAGCGTTTTAACAGTCCTTTGAGGGATTCTTCATCACATAAACGATTCGATGACGTAGCACCGCCTGGTACTGAGGGCTACTACGATCTTTCGCCACCGGGTGTCGAACATTCCGAGAGATCATCGAGGGACGATCGCGAGAGGCAGCGCTCCCTGAGGGATCAAGAAGATCGGGAGCATTCGTCCAAGGATCGTGATAATGATGAACGTGATAGATTGAGGGACGAGAGGTAATGTTGTTGGACATTGTATCGAATCTGAGATGATTACTCTTTAATTAAAGAACATTAAGCTTTTTCTTGGATCAATATAAGAAAAATTCAAGGCTCACTCGAAATAAATAAAATGAAATTATTTGTTTTTATAAATCGACACAGGATAACGGTGTATAAATAAATTTATTCTTGTCTGTTCGAAAGCCAAGGATCGAATGATACAATAAATAAATGTTGACCTAACAAAAAGCATTGAAGAGAAGGGAGTAACAAATCATAATAAATAAAAATATGTAGGATCTAAACGCTTTGTGTCCCTTTTTAAATTCAATTCATGTGTCTAATTTTGTATGTATATCATTTCCGATGCACATAGTCTTTTCTGTAAAATTTTTCCTCATCAAAGATTCTAATGTTATCCCAATTAAAATTGCATTACGTCTCCAATCTGTGTTCTCTAGTCACTGAACGCTATGTCGTTTTTTCAATTGATGTGATTCTTGTGCTCGTTAATCCTTGTTTTTAAAGCTCTGCAAGTTTGTCCCATATAAGTCGTAATTACATTCCATGCAATTAATTTTATAAACTATGTTAATGCGCAACAATGTAGGAAGCTTATACTTCGGAATTTTAATAAATTTACTTAGTTTGATGCCAATATATGCCACTACTATACTAATAGTAGGATCTTTCTTAAAAATTTTTTTTATTTTCTCAGGAATCTTGAGTAAGAATGATATGGTAATACCTACGTTTAACTCTTTAACATTTTTATTATCGTTGAAGTTTATTCAAATTATTGGAACCTCTATTAATCTTCAAATTTTTTATCTGGTATTTTTTTTATCTGGGCAATCTTTTTCTGGTCAAAGATAAGTTTAATGGATATCCATTATTTAATAGAATTTTAATAATTTTATCCAAGTTTTTGTTATGGAAATATCCTAGGATAGGATAAAAAAAGAATCTTATCAATTAGACTCACTACCTTCATCTTCTCTAATATCGGAAATAATACAAAAATAGACACACGAATTGAATTTATAAACGGAGCATTTAAATATTGCATATTTTTATTTATTATGATCCCTTGATATCTCCTTCTCTTCAATGCTTCTTGTTAATATTTATTTATTGTATTATTCGATCCTTAACTCTCGAACAGACAGAACCTCAAATATATTCCATACAACTTTTACATGTAAGTTTCTTTCATTATTTTTTATTTAAATTTTATATAATTGACATATATTAGGTGTACAACTTTGCTTCCGCCGTTTTCTTATAGATGGCTTTAGCGGTAAGTAGTGGTCGAAATAAATAGATCATAGACGTCATACAATAAACTTGGGCATCTGTCAACATAACCCCATAGAAACATTAGTCGATTTGTGTCTGCATCATAAAGTT
>NW_012130066.1:14593488-14598592 GCF_000143395.1 Atta cephalotes | reverse complement strand
AATACAACGAGAGACACGATAAAGTGATTTTGCAGCATGACAATGCTCGACCCCATGTTGCGAAAGTAGTCAAGACATACTTGGAAACGTTGAAATGGGAAGTCCTACCCCACCCGCCGTATTCTCCAGACGTTGCTCCCTCTGACTATCACTTGTTTCGATCAATGGCACACGGCCTGGCTGACCAGCACTTCCGGTCTTATGAAGAAGTAAAAAATTGGATCGATTCGTGGATAGCCTCAAAAGATGACCAGTTTTTTCGACGCGGGATTCGTATGCTACCCGAAAGATGGGAGAAAGTAGTGGCCAGCGATGGACAATACTTTGAATCATATAACCAGTTTTTTACCATAAAGCCTCGAATTTCGGAAAAAAAACGGCGAAAGCAAAGTTGTACACCTAATATATTGTTTCTTGTGTAGTAAATCTGCTAATTTAATATCGATCTATGGATTAATATATTTGAGAATGTTAATACAATAATAATTTATTAACAATAATTCATCGATATGCGTGTTTATATTTTTGACTTTAGATTAAAAATATTGTAAGACTAATTAGCAATTAATCCGATAGCATACTTACATATATTATATTGTCATTGTATTAATGAATGAATTTATTTACACACGTTATCGGCTTTGTTGAATCATTTTACATTTCGTAAAAGAAATTATCGTGTTCGTATTACAAAAGACTATATTTGTAATGTATTGTATTTTGTGTTTGAAAGGGGTCGCGAACGTGAGGATCGTATACGCGAGAGGGATGATAGAGATCGCAGAATCATAAATAGAGATCGCGAGGATCGCGATAGGCAAATCCCATCTAGAGAACACGAGGATAGGATACGAGAGAAAGACGAACGCGACAGAAGAGAAAAGGAGAAGGAACGAGATGATAGACACATTCGCGATCGTCGAGATGATGACAGACATATCGAGAAGAAAGATTATGACAAAGATCGGTATGTTCTGCATCAATCAAGTTAAAAAATCGTAAAATCAAATTAAAGTTATTCAGTATGTTAGCAAGAATCAATATATATAATAGAAATTTTAACACATATTTATTATTTAAAATTCCGTACTAAAAAAATATCAGTTAATTTACTAAAAAAAGCTTTCAGTTAATTTACTAATGTGTTGGAAATCATTTATCTGATATCATTTATTTATCTATTATTGCAGTTATAGAGATGATCGAGATCGCCATCGGCAAGATGACAAGAATCGGCTGCGAGAGAAGGAGAGACGCGAACGCGAATACGAAACCGAGAAAGACAGAGATCGTCACGAACGATACGAGAGACGTTCGATGGAACGGAAAAAAAGTAGGAAAAGTTTAAGTCCATACTCGCAGAAATCTAGGGGCGATCCTAAAGATTTATCCCCAGAACGAAATGCGAAGAAGAAAGAAAAAGATCATGAGGAAAAAATAGAAGAGAAGAAGAAAGAGAAAAAGATAAAGGAAAAGAAAAAAAAGAAAGATAATGATGAGAAAGAGAAAAAGAAGAAGAAGAAGAAGGACAAGAAATCTAATCAGAAAGAAGTAGCGAAGGACGATCTGACAATTAAAACAACAGAGGTGGACGATTTGCTAGTTGAGAGTAAAATAAGTAATGACACTTCGTCTTCGCCACCCGATAAAACCGACTCTATAAAGACGGGTAACGAGGAAGACAATATACAGAACAGGATTGAATGTATTTCCAACCAAGTGTCTATCGCGCCGATCAAAGAGGAATTCGAGGATAAATCTTTGGCGATGAATCCGGAACCCCCGGAATTCAACGAATCCAGTCCTGGCAGTGGTCGGTTAGATCGCACGGAATTTGGCACGAATCCACCGAATCCAAACTTCAAACCGATTCCGGAACTCAAGTCGGACATGAAACCGATCGATAGCCTCTACGGAGGATTGGATGACACAGAAATTAACACTGTGATCACGGAGAAATATTCTTTACTTTCGGAACATTCACAGACTGAGACGAAGGAAGCTACCATCTTGCTGCCAACAGAAAAATCGCCGAAAAAAGATGAGTTTCTGGCACCGATACCCGAGTTGTCCAAGTGGGAAAGAGATGATACGATCGAAAAACCCGATGATGATGACGATGACGATGACATTGTGAGTGGATCGCCGACGGAAAAAATACCGAGAGAGGATGAGCCGAAATCGATCAAGATGGTTACATCGGAGGTACTGAAGCGTGCAGAGAACGCCATATTTCAAAAAGCAATTAATGCGATCCGACCGATCGAGATCAAGAAGATCAGCGAAAGCAGAAAGATACTGTATCAGAATCCCGAGCCTAAGGTGGAGACAGTGGAGTCCACATCCAATCGAGAGCCGCGAAAGAGCGTCAACGTGACGATCAACGTTGGTAGAAACGAGAGAAATGTAGAGATCACCGAGCCAGCAAAGAAAGCCAAGCTCGATCGTACTAAGTTCAAACCCGTGCCAGAGACAGCTTACTCGCCGACTAGACTGTCTGCGAAGGAGAGACTCGGCGAGAAAATCGAAGATGGCAAGGAGAGAAAGGTTAGTCCTATAAAGGGATTTCTGGAGAGGCGTGATGCCAAGAACGAGAATCAGTCGAGAAGTCGATCGCCCAGGAGGGAAAAGAGGCTCTCTTCTCCGCTTTTAGAGCGACGCCTAGAGTCCTCTTCGTTGGGCTTAACTGCTACAAGCGGCGAACGAAAAGTATTCTTGGAAGAGAGAAAACGTGACAACAAGGATAGAGGTGATCGATCAAAAGAGAGGACGGATTTCCGAAGTGACAGGCATGGGAGCGAGTTGAAATCCGACAGGGAGAATAGAATTGATTGCAGAATGGATTTTCGTTCCAATAGAAGCGACATCAAAGGAGAACGCGTGGATAAAGATCGCGATAAGGAACGAGATCGTGAACACAGAGGTAGGACACCCTCCTCGACTTGCATATTTAAGAGAACAGAAATAGCCAAGATCAGCCTGTTAAAGTCGAAAGATGATGAAGAAGAGAAAAAACGTGACAAGAAGTCTCGGGAGGAAAAGAAGAGAAAGAAGGAGCATCGCAGTAGGAGTAAATCCAAGGAGCATAAAAAACGCAAAGAGAAGAAACACAAGAAGGATAAGGACAAAAATCAGGAGAAAAAACAAAAGCACAAGGAGAGTGCGCTTTCTAAGGACAAATCGGATGGTAACGAGACCAAAATCAGTTACGAGAATATTGAGCCGCCTTTAGCAGAATCGTTGAAGAAACAAAGGAAGAATCCGAGATTGGTGTCTGATCGCAAGCGCAGCATACTCGACGAGGCGAACTTCGAACCGGACTACTCGGCTTCGGACTCGGAATCAGATGGTGAGGAAAGAAAACCGTCACCTGCGAAGAAATTGAAGCTTGACGAAACAGAAGTGGACAAAGAGATGGAGATCAAATCTTTGAAGAAACGATCCAAGTCAAGCAGTAGCGAGGACACTTCCAGCAGTTCCGACACTACGAGCTCCGATTCGGATAGCAGCGACGAGTCGCACAAGAAGAAAAGAAAAAACATAAAAAACATAAAAAGAAGAAATCTGCCAAAAAGGACAGCAGTTCGGATTCGGACACTTACTCTGATTCGTCCGACAGCAGCAGCGATGAAGAGAAACATAAGAAGAAATCAAAAAAATCAAAGAGTAGAAACAAGCAGTCAAGAAAGAAGAAAAAATCCAAACATAAATGACATCACTAGATATCTCTTTGATGTTCAATCAAAGAATCTTTACCTTATCTTACTTTACCTTACCTTACCTTACCTTACCTTACCTTAGAAAGAAACAAAAAAAGGCAGAACTTTTTTTTCCGTATAGTACTTTCAAATATCATGGCAATTGTAATAATAATTGTTATTATTTCATACTCGTTGCTATAGCTCAAGGTGTAACCAAGTTTTTTTTTAATACACATCATTTAGTAGTAGAATACTATCGAATGATTTATTGATACAAGATAAAATAAGTGGTAAAAGATAAACATTGAACAAAACAAATTAACGAGCGATTTAACGAGTAGAAAAAAGCAAAAACTGGAAATTGGGAACCTATAATAGTTAAACTGTTCTAACATAAAAAAAAAGAGGAAAAGAATAACATGATATAGCTTTTGCTGCATAATTGTCATGTTCCGACTTGATATATTAAAAAGTACTGTTATGTAAGTTTATTATAATAAGCCATGTATACATTGTAGCCGATATAATTTTGTGACAATTTTGTCAAGAAGGTAAATCTTTAAACAACTTATAATTATATAATGAATATAAAAGAGCAATTTTAAGATCTCTACTATCTATATACATATATATTTCCTTCCCTCTTTCACAATTATATTGTACTTTCATAATTTAATGTCAATATGTAAGAAAAATCACGAAAAATAAAATGGTAAAATTCTTTTAACATATTCTTGTGTCTCACATGAATATATAGAAATAAAAAAAAGATGTTGATCTTCACGTTCATCGTGCTATATGTTACATTATGTAATACAGCTTTGTTATTACTAACAAAGAGTTGCCATGTATTACAGATGGGATTTAAGTATTGTGTTTGGTTTTTATTATTTATTGTAATAAATATAATCTGTATATATCTAAGCTTGTGCATGTTTTTATGTTTGTACATATAAAATAAGTGTGAGATTTGTAACATATAAATATATAGGAAATGAATAAATAGTAATTAAAAATCGCAGTTGAATACATGCTCGTGTAGATCTTATAATTAGGTATTTTTTAAATTGGTAAATGTTTGTACAAGACCACACAACAGTGGTAAATTTTTGCTCTTTCCGCTATCTTTTACTCCTAAACTTTGTGCCAGAAGTTTACGATCCAAGCAATGTTTGGGAAGATCGCATTCTGAAATAACATCTTTTGTTCAATTGTATTACTTTATAATGAGATTTCGTACAAGAAAAAAAATATATTATCTCACTTTATATAGTCCATTACATTCAAGCTAATATAATAACTAATATAATGATATATAATGATTATATTTGTGTGTGTGTGTGTGTGTGTGTGTGTGTGTGTGTGTGTGTGTGTGTGTTATATATATATATATATATATATAT
>NW_012130066.1:14580569-14592855 GCF_000143395.1 Atta cephalotes | reverse complement strand
TTGTGTGTGTGTGTGTGTGTGTGTGTGTGTGTGTGTGTGTGTGTGTGTGTCTATATTAATCATATATATATACATTTCATAAAATAATGTACCTGCGATAAATACAGTGGAGCTATATTTATAACCCATCCAATCCAGATATTCTCGGACAAGTTCATTGAGAAAAACAATATCGTGTGAAGGTTTGATAGTATTTGATTTATTCTCCTTGCTAGAATAATCGAGCAATTTTATTACTTCTGTACGCATTTCTGCTTTCATTCGATCAAGATTTCCATCAGCCTTTAGGGATTCTCGTACAGCTACAAATTCAAAATATAAGTAAAGTATTGTCTTTTATTTTTCATAGATACACAATGAATGATAATAAGAAAATCTGTAATCAGATATCATATGATGCAATAAATGGATAGAAAATGTGTAAGCGAAGAATGAAAAAATAAAAATATTTTCTATATAAAATAGTACAAAGTATTGTTACTCGAATCATATAGTTTATTGTCGTGATACGAAATATAAAGATGATAGATTTATACATGTCAATAATTTCGTAATTTTCTTGACTGTAAAATATTTATAAACATACAATAATTTACATGATTAAATACCATTTATCAAATCTTTTTCTGTTGCCATTTCACGTTTATTCTCATTCAATATTTTTCGGAAATCCAAAATCTAAATAAGCTATAAGAACACATTTACGGTTTCAAATTTTTGATTGCTTTTGACAATTCTTTTCTTGCCGGACCATGCATCAACCGATAAAGACTGGAGTGCCAATAATTTGACCAATTACACTCGAGAATTCTAATTGTGAATGGTTGTATTCTGAAAGCTGTGTCGAAAATTATCTTTTTAGTAACAAGGTTGATAGCACTGTAACTAATGCCGAGTCTACATGATCTCTGCTACACGACACGCTTAAGTCCGATGTCCACGATGTTAGAATCGGTCCAAGATCTCGGACAGAAAAAATTAACAAATCACATTTGAACAATTTGATCACATGATCATTGCGATTGGTCAATTCTTTCTTCATCAGAGGTCTCGCACCGATTTCTAGTGTCATTTCTGCTTTCTTATCTGCTGATTACATGCAGAAATGCCTAAATTTATCAAATGAATCGTGCATAAATAGCTGCAATTCTGTATACAATCGATTAATCATAATCGAGAAACTGTCATTTTCGTATGCAAAATTTGTTATACATATATGTGCTAAAAAATAGGGCACCAGTTTCATAACTCATGATTAACTCTTAACTGAGATTTAATTTATTCTTCATCTCTTTTAATGCTAGAATTGAAAAAAAATGAAAAATAACCTCGGTTGAACCTCGGTTAAAAATTAATCGAGTGAATTGTAAAATTAGGCCTAAATAAAAAATCCGGAAATATTAAATAAACCCCAAAATATTATAAAATTTATTTATAAAAAGTTCATAATGCTTATGTGTTGATATTTTCAATCTACATCCAAAAGGTGTAATTTATAAGTTAGTGTGATATATATAAGTTAATCTGATCGCAAATATAAATTAGCAAACTTCACACTTTTTCCATTATATATTTTACGTTGCATTATTTTCACTTTAGGATCGATTTCGATAAGTTGTTCTTAACCTTTTTCATGTTTTAATAGTTTCATAAAATTCATTTTTTTAGTAATACAATCGGCTATTTTAAAAGGTTTGTTTGCGTCGCACGCTTCAATATGTTCAACACGCTCCAAGCTCCAATACATTCGCGTCACTGGAACCAATATGGCGACTAGATGATAGCGTCACGTTAGAGCATACTCTATGGATCAATTAAGAGCATGCTCTATTTGTCTCATCTTAGGTGATACGAATGTTTTTTTTGATATGAATATAAAAATATAATATAATATTAATAAAATAAAATAAAATAAAATAAATAAAATAAAAAGAATAAATAAATAAAAGTATAAAAATTAAGTTTAAAAAATAAAATAAAATAATATTAATACAATAAAATATAATATAAAAATACAATAAAATATAATATAATATAACTTTTATTAAAAACGCATTTACTTTGTATAAAAGCGCTTTTCAAATAAATCGAGATAAAATACTCGAAATGAAACGAGGTACATGTCCGACCAGTTTTAAAAAACTTTACGTTTGTTCGCGTCGCATATTCCAAATTAACTCAGAAAGCATTTGGATCACAGGTAAGATGGCGATTGGAGCAATCATATGCACCAATGTTCAGTGACACGAACGGATTTAGGACAAGTGAGAATGTCATCTATAACTTAATCCGTGAGACCACTCGAACGGGACAGACATGTGCCTCGTTTCGGGTATTTTGTGTTATCTCGATTATTTAAAAAATGTTTTTATACAAAATAAATGCGTTTTTAATAAATGTAAAAGTTCTAAATTAAAATATATGTCAAAGCTTTTTTAAAAAACGAGCAAATATAGTTAACTAATAAAATTCGTCTTTTATTATATTCGTATAACGCTATAAATTTCAAGCGTTTCGAAGAACTTAGAAGACAAAGTCTTCATCAGTGATAATAAAGAAAACGTATTCATGTAACCCCCATTCAATGTCAACGAACTAACATATGATATATAATAAAAATTATCGATCTAGGTTAATCTATATATATAAATTAACATAAGTGAAAAATAAATTCTCATCAATATTGAATTAAATATAATAATTTTTTAATCAGAATATAATAATTTTTTAATCAGAATTGACATTTAATTGTACAGAATATAGTAGAATAGTTGTTGAAGAAATCCTCGTTCGGAATAACGTTTTATATGAAATTGTTGACTGAGCTGATTCTCGATAACAATCGAAGAACTAGTTAACACAATTTTACAATTATGGACTTTCAAACTTCTGACTTAATATTTATTTTTATATATTTTATAATATATATTACTTATTTCGATTCGTAATATCTTAACGCAAGAATAACTAAATAAGATTAGCCTAGAATAATTTTTATTATATATCATGTATAATTAACTACATTTATTCGTTTTTTTTAAAAAGCCTTGACATTTTAATTTATTGTATTTACATGAGCCTACTTTCTGTATAAAAGTTATATTATATTTGTATATTATATTATATTATATTTTATTGTATTAATATTATTTTATTTTATTTTTTTAATTTTTCTAATTTCATTTATTTTATTGAATTATTCTTTTTATTTTATTTATTTTACTTTATTTATTTATTTTATTTTATTATTTTATTTTATTAATATTATATTATATTGTTATTTTATATTTATATTATTATATCAAAAATGCATTTATTAAATGCGTTTTTATACAAACTGAATGTGAAATACTTTTTTTGATATAGTATGTTTTCAATCATTACGCATGCGTAACATGCTCCAATCGTACATCTTCTGAGACAAATGGAGTGTGCTCTTAATTGACTCATGGAGTATGCTCTAATGCGATCATCTAGTCACCGTATTGATTCCAGTGATGCAAACGTATTAGAGCGTGTTGGACATGTTAGGCGTGCGACGCAAACAAACCTTAAGATATCCAATTTGCAAAGGCAACTGCATCTCAATTTGCAAAGAATACAAAAAATTTACTAGATATGGACACAGAGATACCAATAGAGCTGTGTGGCTCAATGGCAGAATGAAAGTCTACCAAATTGGAGTAGAGAACAGGTCTGGATTCGAGACGAGGAGTGCCCTGATATTTAATCTGTCGTCAATTATTTACAAAAGCATCCTGAGCAGAACCATGATATAAGAATATAATAGTATTTTGTTCCCAAGGATGCGCACAAGTCCAAAATGGCGGCTACTCCGAACTTCGTCCAAAATTGTAAAAAGCAACATGGCTGCTATCATAGTTCTTACGAGAGCAAGTCAATAAGTTTTTAGGAAAACATAGTAAAACACATTTTTTTTTATCGATTCATTTTTATTTCTCAACATAGTCTCCTTTCAGTTACACTTTCGATATACGTAATTCAACGATTCTCCAATTTTTTCAAGCCGTCGAATAATATGATATATATTTATCCAACTCTTCAAAATAAGCCTCTACTTCGGCGATGAGCTGCTCTATAGTGATGAATCTTTTTCCTTCGAACAATTTCTTCAGATTTGGAAACAGGAAATAGTCTCAGAGGGCTAAATCTAGCGAATATGCTGGATGGGAAAGCAATTCGTAGCGGAATTCGTTGAATTTCGTCAGTGCTGTGTGAACCCGTGCATTGTCTTGATGGAAGAGCACTTTCTTCTTTGCCAAATGGAGATCATTTTTTTTTTAATGTTGTTGAAACGGTCCAATAAGGCTACGTAGTAATCGCCATTGATCGTTTGCTTCGATGGAAGGCAATATGAATATGAATTATATCAATATCAATATGAATTATATGCATCCCAAAAAACTGTGGCCATCACCTTTCTAGCCGACTTTACGATCTACATCTTCTTCGGAGGTGGTTCACCCGGTGAAGTCCATTGTTTTGACTATTCCTTCGTCTCGGGTGTGAAGTAATGGATCCATGTTTCGTCCACAGTAATGAATCGACGCAGAAATTCATCTGATTACATTGAAACATCTCCAAACATTGTTTTGAAATTGTCACACGGTCGCGCTTATGGTCCACAGTGAGCAAATGCGACACCCATCTTGCCGATAACTTTTTCATACCCAATTGTTCATGCAAAATTGAAATCACTGTGCCATGTGATATGCCTGTGGCCTCAATAAGCTCGCGCACTTTCACTCATCAATCAGTCAAAACAATATCGTGGACTCGATGATTTCTGGCGTAGCAACCTCAATTGGACGTCCTGAGGTGTATCATGTGAATGTACGACCACGTTTAAATTCATTCATCCAATTGTATATAATCGCAAACGCTGGTGCAGATGTGCTATGAACATTATCCAACTCGGCTTTGATTTCTTTCGTTAATCCTTTCGTATATAGATGTTTGATTATTTCACGAAACTTGTTTTTTTCATTTTGCAAAAAATACAAAGTCGCTTTAATCATCTACAGAAATAAAATCATGCGATGAATTCCGCTCAAAATTTGACAGTAAACAGCTGATAGATGCTACTTGTCAAAAAATAATGTGACATAACACTGCGAGTGCCCTTTGATAGATTTTCTAAGAAATCGAGTTCAACTTATTTAATTGCCCTATGTACATCCAAGGACTTCGATTCTTTTCTTCGGAAATTTTTACAAATTTAGACCGGTATTCCTAGTCAGATCTTATATTCAACACCGTCTTAAGTACGGTCTTAAGAAGTCATGAATCAATCAAAAAGCTGCATTAGTGTCTTAAGACATTACTTAAGACAATCTTGAAATAAGACTCGACTATGAATACCGGCTTTAGAAGTGACCACCTTTCTACATTAATGCTCACAGTCCGCGATTAAGGATACAACTAAAGCTGGAAACATAATGAAAAGTACAGTCAATAAGAACTGGGAATAAAAGATTTCAATCTATTAGAAAGCATCCATTCTATTATATATATGGTTTCTGATAAGTTGAAATCTCTTATTCCTTGTTCTTATTGCCTTAAGTGCGTTTCGTTTCTTGCATGAAGCGCATGAGTATTTAATACATGGCATGGAGTGCGGAGTGGAGTGCGGTTCCGTTTCTCCAATACATTCCATGCGGTTTTAGTAACGGAACGGATTCGGAAGTGAATTCATGCAATGAACATGGACGACAATTTAAAATTGACTGAATTACAAATGCATTCAATAATTATTGTTACATCTTCTTTTTTGACAAAAGAAGAAGATTTATATTTTTCGAGCAGCATTTACAATCTTATTCAAGAAAAGAAAAATAAAACGTATGTCCAAAAAGGATGTTTAATACCTGTTTAAATTTCTAAAGTATTAGAAATTTAATAAAAATTTTACAAATTATTCTTACATATGTTCAGACTTACAACAAAATCCGAAATCGATTCACTATGAAGTAACTTGAAGTTATAAGAATTTAAAAATTGAAAAGAATTAAAAAAATGAAAAATTTTTGACAGTGTCTCAAACAAATATAAAGATTTTAAGGTTAGATTTGAGATACTGTCACTAGTAAAAAATTTTTCATTTTTTTTCAGAAATAATTAGTAATAGAAATTCAAAAGTACATTTCTGCATTTTAGTTATAAGTAAATGATAAGATTCTATATAATCTTTATTATTCAAACCATGCGAAAACAGCACATATTCGTCAAAATCAAATTTCAGGAACGTTTTGCTACAATTATACATACAAAACATCCTTACAAAAAATCCGTTATTTTTACTCTCCTCTGCCTATTTGTAATATGCTTAATGTAAACTTAATTTCTATCATAATCTACTATTTTATATTCAGGAATTTAAAACAATATGAAAAATAACAGTAATATATCAATATATTAATTTTTCAGTATATAAATCAGGGATACCGATTCTATAGCGATATACGCAATACCGAGATCCAAATACCAATATTGGACGTTAAATACCAGTATTCAACCGAAATTTTCATAATATCAGTATACTCATAATTTTTCGGTAATACCAGAGTATTATACCGTATATATATATATATATATATTAACTAATATATATATATATTAACTAATATACGTATATATGTTAAATTTAAAAAATGTTTGGGTATTCTGAGCACCCTACTTATGTATCTTTAACCTTTGCGTGATTATGAGTAACTCGCCTCAGCCGAAATCTATGATTTCGCGCTAAAATATTGAATGCATAAGCTGCATGAATTGCCTCAGCTCGAGAGGTGAGGCACTTCATGCGGTCATGCACCGGAAGAAGTGGGGTCATGCAATTGGCGATAAGTTGAATGCATGCAGCGAATATGCATGAAGAGAAACGGAATGAACTTCTATGCTTCATCATGTGCTTCATATGTGCATGATGCAAGAAACGGAATACATTCTAAACGTCTGTGTACAACTAAATTTGATGGAAAGACGAAATCACTTGAATTTTTGGAAGTTTTAAATAACTATAGTATCTTTATTCCATATCTCCATGGAAAAAAACGATAACAATAGGATATATGAATTGGTGTGAGTGCGAGAAAGTGTAAATATATAAGTTTCACAAATTGCACTACATAAAAAACAATTGCTTTATGGATTTTTACTATATTTTTCAGATTTTAAAGTCTATAATAAACGCATTATCGTGAAAATGCACGAAAAATTTTCGTAGTGATACGCTACGGATTAAACCCACTCTCCAACAGACTTATCTATTATCTGGCTATGTCGCAAAGATGAAAGATGACATTCGAGAAAATCTGTAAGCCAATTAGTCAGGCTAGGATACTCACGGATAGCATAGTCGTTGCGACGTCTCATAATAGCTATTCAAATATGTTCTACATTGAGATTCAATTCAATAAACTGTATTAAGCCGATAATAGGCATGTAATCCCACGAAATAACATTAATAATTTATAAAAATGTTAATTTATATTACGTTAATATATACATTGCTATATATAAATATATATAAATATGCATAAAATATGTTTATTTTATTTTCTATCCAATATTTTGAGATTTATATAATATATACAACACGAGATGTATATGAAACATAAACTTATAACATATATTAAGTCCAAGATAGCTGAGTTCAGTCATGCTCTTTCATTTGCCAGCAAAAATGTCTGCGCATTAGCACACTTTGTTAAGGCTTAAACACAATAGACACAGGCAATAGGCACAGGGAATAACTAGTCGTCCAATCAGAACTCTGATGTGTAAATTTGATATTATATCTTAGAATTTTGATTTGGATAGCTCGTTATTCTCTATTCCCTGTGCCTATTGTGTTTATATTTACTTTTTTACCATGGCCACGATGTAAGAATAATAAGCGATTCCATTCATATAAAATTACTGTGACTTTCCTGAGGAAACTCCGCAGCTGAACAACAGGTGACGTATATGTATAACACCTAACTTCATAAGACCCGGGAAAAATAGTTTATACATAATTATATAAAGTTATATATACATTTAAAAATTAATATAATATATATATATATATATATATATATACATAATTATATGTAAAACATTTTTTCCTGGGACGTTTCAAGAGATAGGAGTAAGATTAAGATAAATGACAACATATAATAAATAATTCTGTATAACAAATTAAACTAACCAAGACCCTCTATAAATCAAAGAAATTGGAAAATTAACATATATAAAAACTGTGTATCGTAAAATAAAATATGGAGAACTAATTTATCAAAAAACTTTAAAATATAATTAATTATCCAGCAAATATAAGGATGCTCACTATGCTCATAGAGCACCATATTGCAAACATTACTATAAAAATAATTCAAGAACCAATAATGTTAGCCAATTAGTATCAGAGTAAATCATTTTTTGTTTTTTAGCTAATCATTTTCAGAAATAACAAATGGAAAAATGTAACATTAAAGCAATTCAAAGAAAATTGGAAAATAATCGATCTCATTACTGACTGATTTTTACGATATTTCCTAATTTCTTTTTTTTCTTTTTCCTTTTTCTTTCATTTTTTTGATTTCTATTTCGACATTTAAATTCTCACTATAGGGGAGCTCATCATGATAGGATTACTTTTTATTCACAGTTTTTATATATGGTTATGTTGGAGGAAGGCTCGAAAGTGAGCCGAAACATGTAAACGCGTTTTTAGTGAATAAAAAAGTTTCACACTTCATAGGTATATTATTTGCGTGACGTCTTCTGCGCTTGACTCCTACTGTCCGTATCCTTTCCAGTTCTATAATTTTATTATTTATTAGTACATTTATTTATACACATGATTGGTGGAATAATTAGGAAGCTCGTGAAAGTTATAGAAAAGGATACATGCTGTAGATTTTAATCATAAAAGAAACGCCACTTGAACGGCTGCGAATTGGAAAGATTGGCCATTAGATTTTGGATCCATTGTTCTCTAGTGTTACGTGTCTGAACTGCCTCAATTTCGTCACTTTGTTTTTTTGAACAAAAATGGATGAGTGGAATCGCCTATTATTCTTACATCATGACCTTGGAGGATAGAGACTAAAGAGACCGAACTTATATGGACGAGTCCATCAAAATCATGTTCAAAAGTGGTCATCTTCGATTAGTTCGATCGAGAGGTCGCTTTCCACAACACCGTTCTCGCAATTTGCATGGTAGGTCATGTTAATTTTACATGAAGAATGCTCCATTCTTCATGCAGTTTTAATGTCAATTTATGTGAATTTACATTTTCCTGTTATTATTAGATCATGATGTCAAAGAATAACATCTCTATCTTAGATTATGTGCGTAAGCGTATATGAGAGGAATATTGCGATTCAAACGCCGTCTATTGAGCCACCAATACCAATTCAGAAACTTGATTTTGACCACACTTTTCAAATCCTAGTTCGATCTCTTTAATCTCTATCCTCCATGACCATGGCACATATTGGTCTGTTTTCTGTTCCTGCACTAAACTGCACTAGCACTCTCTTTCTCACTTTTCACAAATATCAAACATGTACCTATTTCACTTCAAGTTCCAAAAGTGTATACTAGTTCAATCGCAGAAAATAGACTTAATAGGTTTGTTCGCGTCGCATGCTCCAAATTAACTCAGAGGGCACTTGGATCACAGGTAAGATGGCGGTTGGAACAATTGCATTCATGTGCTCCAATGTTCAATGACACGAACGGATTTAGGACAAGTGAGCATGTTAGCATGCACCTAACCTAATCCGTGAGATCACTCGAACGGATCGGACATGTGTCTCGTTTCGTTTCGGGTATTTTGTGTTACCTCGATTATTTGAAAAAATGTTTTTATACAAAATAAATGCGTTTTTAATAAATATAAAAGTTATATTATATTTTTATATTATATTTTATTTTATTGTATTAATATTATTTTATTTTATTTAAAAAATTTTTCTAATTTTATTTATTTTATTATTTTATTTTATTAATATTATATTATATTGTTGTATATTATATTTATATATTTTTATATTTATATCGAAAATGTATTTATTAAATGTGTTTTTATACAAAATGAATCTGAAATACTTTTTTCGATACAGTACATTTTCAACCATTAGGCTTGCGTGCATGTCTCAATTGTACCACCTTCTGAGGTGAGGCTCTTAATTGATCCATGGAGTATGTTCTAACGCGATGCATCTAGTCGCATATTGGTTCCGGTGATGCGAACGTATTGGAGCGTGTTGGGCATATTGGAGCATGCGAACAACCTGGATGTTTTCTAACACATGCACAGGTGACACAGTGTAACACTGTGTCTTACACAAAGTGTTCCAACTATGACACAGTGTTACACTGCTCAACACAATAAAAACCTAAGTACGAGGGTGTAAAATATCAATGCTAACTTTTTAAAAAGTTATTTGGTAGCCATACTTATTTTGCAATAAAATCTTCAAAAATCGTCAATTCTGAAAAAATTATAACTTAAGTCTAAATAAAAATCATAAATCTCTTATTGATACGCTAAATATGATTATAAAAATAGAATGGAAGATTGCAATGCAAATTCTGTTACACTATGAAACTAAATTGCGTTCCAACAAGTACTTTACACAGAGTGGAATACAATGTAATGTTTCTGTGTCCTGGAAAACAGCCCTAATTGTGAGTCCAGATCTTCAATTCTCATACAGACATAGCATAACACTATGACACAGAGCGTTGATTGGTGAAAAGCCGGTTGTGAGGATAAAATTTATCCATCGCCCATTTTTCACCAATTAGCGTTCAGTGTCAAAGCGCTGTTGCCCATATGAGGATCCGTGCTTATCCCTTCTATCATAGATTTAAGTTTTATAAAGACTTAAAATATATAGGCAACAGGGTGCGATGAGGTATAGAGATATTCGGATAAGTTTTTTACGCGTACATTTTTTAATTTTTTTAAAATAGCATGTTTTTCAGATAGTAACATTAATAGATAGTAACGCTAATATGTTGCGCTATGCGAACGATAAGTCAAGTATGATTATTATTTCGCGGTAATTGGCGACAATAGCGACGCACATATGCGTGCCAACAATACAACTTATTTCTCTTTTGCGGAATAACCTAAATCTAAACAGACATTCGTCCCGTTTCTATCGTATATATCGTATGATTCAGTGATTCCTCTTGCTTTTCCAGTTCACATACGCACTACGTCCCGTGATACTACTATAGCCATGAATTTTCATTGACTTCTCTGTAATACTGTCGAATTTGCGCGGGTGGCGACCTTAACCTTTATCGATTATACTCTGTATCATGGCTTTACGTCGTGGAAAACGCAATCTGAAATTGCAAGTCTCCGACGAAGCGCCTGCACCAGTGTATGTAAAACATCAACGCAATGTTTGTCGAATGCTGTGATTAATATTATCATATATGTAATCTTTTGCGTTTGTTATTATTTATGTATAAAAATTACAAAGAAAAATGTGTATAAGCAAGATTAAAAAAAAATAGTATAAATTTTTACCTGTGAATATTTTCCATTTGATCAAGTGTCATTCTATATTTGAGTGTTAACTTTTTTGTAACACAAGTAAGTTTGTAACGTATTATTCACTCTTTGTTGGTATTCAGTGAGTAACAAAGATAGATTTTTATCATTAAATAGGAAGCATCCTTTATTAATCATTGAATCAAGAAAGATAGAATGGTGTTTGTCAAAGATAGAACTTATATAAATGGAAAACATCATATTATCTTGATTACATTAGAAGAATGCTTACACAATGTATATAAGTGGTGTAAGAATTTATCTTCAGATATATTTTATGGATGCTTTATTTTAGAACTCCACCAAGAAATTTAGACAAACGGACTACCATTACCATAGATGAAAAAACATTTGTTGTAGAAGCTGATGATTTAGAAACACTTTGTATACTTGGTCGTGGAGCATATGGAATTGTTGATAAAATGCGACACAAACAGAGTGGCACAATTATGGCTGTTAAGGTATTGTCAAAATGAACAGTTTTCTTACATTATAGTATGTGTAATAAACAACTTAAAAAAATTACACACACATACACACACGCATACACACATACATATACGCATACGCATGCAGGCACACATACATACATACATGCGCATGTACGCATACACGCACGCATGTACGCATACACACACACACACACACACACACACACACACACACGCACATATATATATATATATATATATAATACGTATA
>NW_012130066.1:14575468-14579155 GCF_000143395.1 Atta cephalotes | reverse complement strand
ACACACACACACACACACACACACACACACACACACGCACATATATATATATATATATATATAACTGATATTTATAGAGGATAGCTGCTACAGTTAATACACAAGAGCAAAAGCGGCTGCTCATGGATTTAGATATTTCTATGCGTAGCTCAGCATGTCTCTACACAGTACAATTCTATGGAGCCTTATTTCGAGAAGGAGATGTATGGATATGTATGGAAGTGATGGATATGAGCCTTGATAAATTTTATACAAAAGTATATAAACATGGTCGTGCCATTCCTGAAGATATTTTAGGAAAAGTGGCTTTTGCGGTATATATATGTACATATACAAACGCGCATTTACACATCAAACTCTTTAAACCCTCAATAATGTTTTGTCAATGTTAAATAATTGCACAAACATTTCTTTTCTCTTGTTCTCGACCCTTCTTCTTTCTTTTGATTTTACATGAAATTTAGTTTTTAATTGATTTAAACTCTTTTTAACTTAAGAATCATCTGCATTATCAATTTTGCAGATAGTGAGCGCACTACATTACCTCTATTCACAATTACGAGTGATTCATAGAGATGTAAAACCTAGTAATATCTTAATTAATCGGAAAGGCGAGGTAAAAATTTGTGACTTTGGTATATCGGGTTATCTTGTAGATTCAGTTGCTAAGACTATCGATGCCGGATGCAAACCATATATGGCTGTATGTAATTACAAAATTTTGCCATTGAAAATTCATCACTCAGTTTTCCATTCAATATATTCTTTATCATTATCTTTTTTTTGTAGCCAGAAAGGATAGATCCATCAGGTAACCCATCACAATATGATATCAGATCCGATGTTTGGTCATTAGGAATTTCCCTCGTTGAATTAGCAACTGGTAAATTCCCATACGAGTCGTGGGGTACGCCGTTCGAGCAACTGAAACAGGTAGTCAAGGATGAAGCCCCAAAATTACCTGTAGGCAAGTTCTCTTCTTCATTCGAAGAATTTATTAATAAGTGGTAAGTGGCAACGTGTGCGTTAAGATTTTTATACTTCTGATCTAATTGATTTTTTTACATAATCGTTACTATTTTCAGTCTAATGAAGAACTACACTGCCCGCCCAAATTATAGTCAATTACTAGAACTTGACTTTATCAGAGAATATGCTCAAAAAGATACAAATGTGGCCGAATTCGTTGAAGAGATTTTAGACTTACCGGAAAACGAGCAACCGGTATAGTGCATACGTCATTTTGACGTGACTTGCAATATAATTTGACTTGTATTTTTGCAAGACAGTCATTGGTATGTGATTGGCATTGTCATATGTAATTTATATTCGTGAACCGCATTTGATCATTGTGTCGCAAGATATAATTGGCACTCGAATAATTTAGCTTTTACCATCTTTAATTTTTAGTAATTGCATCATGCGTCATGGACACATTTAGCATTTATAGATTTGGCCTGAAAATAATTGTGCCTACTTCAATCCTAATCTTGTGAAAGCAAACATTGGAAATAACGCACATGTTTTTCTACATGATAAAGCGATACATGTTAACATTTGTGGCATTGTTGTAATAATAGAAAAAATAATAGAAAGTAAAGTCTTAATAGAAATGTATCTTGTCAAGATACATGCGCATCTTTAAAAAATAGATTAGAAAATCAATTTATTGTAACACTAGATTGTACATAATAATTAATTTGATTTGTTTAGAAAACAGCTCCATTTATTAGCGATCAATTGTAACAATTATATATATTAATAGTAATAGAAATTGAATTTTGTGACACAATGGATGTTGCGCACGCGACACACTCACTCATTCACTCGCACAGAATTAATATCATATATATATATTATATCATAGTGAAAATCTCTTGTAAAAATCCTTGATATTTTCCTTTTCTATGTATGATTTAGCGTCGTAATGTAATGAAAAATTATATAATTTAGAATAAACGATTATTTAAATTATATGAGATTGATTCAAACGTGAAAGATAATTCTTAGTATACACCTTAGTTTTTGGCATCCTTAATACACATTCGGTCATTTGTGTCCTGGGGATTAATTTTCATCACTTTTACAATTATACATAAATGATTTTTACATATATTTTGACATCTTCAGAAAGTATTTGTGCTTTATATATTCATAGTTATATATTCATAACAAATTGTAGATAAATTGTTATAATTAAATATAGTAACAAAATGAAAAAAATGCACTGTTTCATATAAAAATGTAAAACTCTGAAACAAAAATGTTTAAAGGAAGAATAGTTCAATATCTTAAAATTGGTATTTTAAATTACAAAAAAAGATAGTGTCTATCCAAAAAATTTAGTTATTCAGTAATCTGAAAATTATGTTTTTTTTTTAATATGCATGAATGGCTATACATTAAAGATATATTGCATTTATATTTTAAATGCATTTTATTATTGCTATTGTGTTAAAAAAAAACAATAATTATATACAGTTTATATAATCACCTCAAAAATCAATAAAATTAGTTATTATTTATTCGATGCGTTTTTGCATAAAATGAAAGCATTTGACAGAAGCGTCGCTTTGCCCCGCGAATCGAGATATTAAACGTTAAAGTTGACGATTATTGAAGTTAGGGGGTAGGTTAATTATTTAGAATAGCCCCCCCCCCCCCTCGATCCTCATCTAAAATTTTAATAAAAATATACTCATTCGACATGTTTTCACTCAAAATGAAAGAAACGCTGACAAAAAAATCGCGACGATCGGCAATCAAATCGTGAATCGAGTTATTAAGCGTTAGAAACTTTAGAGATAAGATATCTGTTTCTAACTTGATGTAACACTGTATACATTCTGCTTTAATTATACAAATTCACTGCAAATTCAAAAATAAAAATTCTCTTCACAAACAAATTCGCTGTTTTAAAAACAAAAATTCACTGCTTTAAAAACACAAATTCATTGATAATACAAAGAATTTGAATGCTTAAGGCTTCTGAGTAGTTGCGGCGGCCATGTTGGAATCATGACGTTAGAATCGAAACAAATGACACGTTAATTTATATTACGTATCATTTGTAAATAAAGACAATTTGGATAAATCTAATTGACGAGATCGCTTTAAAACATTTGTAAAAATCAATGAAAATTGTCCTTTCTTTCCTTGATAATCAGTAAAGTGAGCCTATATTTGGGCAGAAACACACGGTCTGGCAGCTGTTGAAACGAATAAAAAATATGCTTTTACATACAAAATTCCAAGATAACTTTAATTTTCGTCGATAATTACGACTTTAATAAGTACGAGATAAGTCATATTTTAACAATTATAGTAAGCAAATAATAACGAAATGGCATGCATAAATTTCGTCGTTAAAACGTCACTTTTCCACGCCTATAAGTTCAGCCATTTATCATGAACGGCGCTGTACACACACACACACACACACAATACACACACAATACACACACAACACACACACACACACACACAATACACACACAACACACACACACACACAATACACACACAATACACACACACACACACACACACACACACACACACACTATATATATATATATATATATATATATATATATATAGTACAAGCTAGTAGTAGTAACGTACGTACGTACGTAACCGTAACCGGTTAACCGGTACGTACGTTACGTTCCGGTTTCGGGTCCGGTC